>NW_020954687.1:11316626-11402171 GCF_900497805.2 Vombatus ursinus
GTGTGTGTGTGTGTGTGTGTGTGTGTGTGTGTGTGTGTGTGTGTGTGCTTTATAAACCTTAAAGTGCTATGTAAATACTAGCTATAATAACTATGGTGGTGGTGGTGATGATAATGATAATGATGATGACAATGATATCAATGACCCCCTATTTATGTTCCTCTGGATGCTCTCCACATTATCAATATGGTATTGTTGTCAATAGATGTGGTTTGAACATGGCAGAGTACAAGAGGACTGTCACTTCCCTAATCTTGCACATTATTTTTCAATTAACACACTCTCATTTCAAATTAGCTTTTTATTGCTGTCATATCATACTATTGATATTCATTGAACTTGCAGTCTACTGAGACACCCAGATCTTTTTCAGATCACCTACTTTTGAGTGACTACCCCATTGTCTATTTGCAAAGCTAATCTTTAGAATCAAGGAAGACTTTTTATTTGCCTTTAAAATTTCATCATATTATATTTGACCTAATATTATCAGATTTTTTGGATCCTAGTTCTTTTATCCACTTACATACTTATGACAGCTATAAATTTGACCACTATATCATATATGCCTTTACTCAAATCACTACTAAAAGTTTTAAATCATGTAAGGGCGAAGCACAGGTCCCTAGGTCACTTTAGAGACCTTCTTTCAAGGCAAGGAAAGAGTCCCAAGGAATAACTATACTTAGGGAATGGGATGAAAAAATACTCCAGGAAGGATTGTCAGGAGGGACATGGGGGAAACCAAAAAGAATAGCTACTCTGAAGCAAAGGGAAAACACACTAGCAAGATAATGAGAGTGATCAACTAAGTCAAATTATTTTAAAGGGTGAAGGAACAAGACAGCAGAGATGCTACCCAGTTTGGCAATTATGTAGGCATTTATGTCCATGGAGAGAGCAGTTTCAATAGAGTACTACAAGAAGCTACGTATTGCAGGAGATTGAAAGAGGAGAAACAAAACTGTAGATTAGGAATTTGGCAGGAAAGGAGAGGAGAATAGATGAGAGTTTGAGGGAGTATTAGTATCAATGGAAGGTTTGTAATTTGTTCTGGTTTTAGGACAGGAAGGAGTATATTTGTAACCATGAATGAAGAAAATATTGATGCTAAGGTAGTAGCAATGATCACAGAAACAAGAACCAAGACAAAAGAGGATAAAATGAAAGGAAAAATTAAAGGAGTTAGCCTTGACAATAAAAGCCACCTCACCCTCTAAAAATTAAAGTAAAAGGGGGAAGAAGACATAAAGACGTATCATATTGTGAAGAAGGAAGATGACAGTAAGTAATATAGGAGGTATGGTCACTTGCTGATTGAAAGGTGGATTGAAAGGCTGAAGGTGGAGACTTGAGGAATAAGGAAAATTCTTGGAACAGCGCCCATGGAGAAGTCAATAATCAGAAATATAAACCTTCAAGAAGTGCATCAAACTTGCCTAATTGCATCATTGTCATCATCAATATCAATAGCTTACATTTATTAAATGTCTACTGTATGCTAGGATCAGGAGGAACAAATGAATGTCATAGAATTTGGGTTAGAAGAACCCTCAGAAGTCATCTATTCTAATCCATAGATAAAAGAAATACCTATCAAAATATACCTCAAAATGATCATCTAGCCTCTACCTAAAGACCCACAAAGAGGAGAAAAACTATAATACCTCAAAGTAGCCCATTCTACTCTTAGACAGTTCTGACTATTTGGAAAGTTTTTTTTCCTGACCTCAAGTTTCAATTGGTCCTCTTAGCAATTTCCAACCATTGTTCCTCATTCTCCCCTCTGTGGTAAAACAGAACAAGTTTAATCCTCCCCTTCCATGATAGAGTTTACATACTAGAATAGAGCTACCATATCTCCTCAGAGTCTTCTCTTCTCTAGACTACATATGTACATTTCCTTCAACTAATCTTCATATGAGACAGACTCAATGCCCTTCTCCATTCTGGTTAACCTCCTCTGGACACTCCCTAGCCTGTCCATCTTAAACTATGGAGCCCAAAACAGAAAATACTGTAGAACTACAGTTGAGATCTAATGAGGAAAAAGTATAGTGAGGATATCATCTCTCTATTCCTAGAAGCTGTGCCTCTCTTACAGTAGCCCAAGATTATATTAGCTTTGGCTACAAGGTGTGTTCATTCATGTTCAGTTGTGTCTGATTTTTCAAGACCTCTTTTGGGGTTTTCTTGGCAAAGATACTGGAGTGGTTTGCCTTTTTCCTTCTCCAGCACATTTTATAGATGAGGAAACTGAGACAAACAGGGTTGAGTTACTCACCCAGGATTACACAGCTAGTAAATACCTGAGGCTGGATTTGAACTCACAAAAATGAATCTTCCTCAGTTCAGGCCCTACATGCTATCTACTGTGCTTCGCTGCAATTGTCCACTGCATATGAATATTGAGTGTGCAACTCACTCAAATCCCCAGGTTGTTTTCAGAACTGCTTGCCCCTATCTTATATTTTTTGAAGGTTTTTTTTTTATTTTGTACCCAAGTACAAGACTTTACATCTATCACTATTGGATTTCTTCTCACTAGATTCAGGCAAATGTTCATGCTTCTAGAAAAGCATATAATCTAATCCCCTATATAAAATGAAACCAGAAAATAAAACCCAAAATAGGCAATAAATTCATAAATTCTAATTTGGAAAAAACAGATATGTACTGTTTAGGCACAGGGAAGTAAATCCATGCCAATTCTAGATTGATGGGTAAAATTATTAAAGTTAAGATGGTGGGTATATTTCAAAAAAGATTAAAAACTACTTAAATAAGGGTATGGCAGCTATAGCTGTAAATCTCTGCTTTGTCAGCTTAAGTTGGAGAACTCAGGAAATGATTCATACTATTTTGATATTACTATGTGTATTTTGTCTACATGTAGTTTAATTTTATGAAAACTGGAAGAGGATATGTTTATATCACCCTCACAAAGTGGCGATTCTATTATTCTTGTGCAAGGTTTTCAAAGTGATTGCTCTATTTGACATTATTTCAGAGTGAGGACAATAACATTTCACTAGGATTTGGAGTGAAGATAAGTACCAAAGCTTTCAATCTTAATTGGTGTTTGTGAAATATATACAAATACCAGTTTGACCAAGTTCTGGTGGCAGGAGTTGTGTTGGACCAAAAGGCTACATGACATCATAATGATGATTACCAATATGATTGAGTTTTTATTTTTTCTCACCTATTCTTTGACATCATGCTGACACCACCTTAATAAAGGAAATTAGTTTATCATAGGCTTCTATGAACATTTTTTTTGTTTTCTCCTTGAAAGATTTATAGGAATCATATGAACCAAACTGACTCCATCTTGTAAGACTGATTCCATTTTGAGACCTAAGTTTCATTTTCCTGTTAATTCTACCTGCTTGCTAATCTTGGAGATTGAGTGACATCCTGTTTCATATCCATAAAAGTCTACTTGCTCTCCCTTTTCTCAACTCTCAAAACTCACTCATCCCTCTCCCAATACAGAAAACCACTCATCTTTCTTCCATTAGAAATTAGATTACCTACTCTTGTATCCTGGTTTATATCCTGTTAACTGTTTTCTTTTAATGCATAAAAATCTGTCTCCCCCTGTATTCAGGGTCCACTACCAAGCTGAAGGGGTCTGATCCCAATTTGTTATTCAATTGGCATGCATAGCTTAATAAATCCATATGCTCAGAAGCTCAAATCCTTGTTTCCTCAATTACTTCTGATTTCACCCATTACGGTCTTTCTCTTCCAATCAACACCTCATTTTGAAAATCACTGAAAGTACTGTATAGCTTTTCAAATACCATCTAACCTGGTCTCCTCCAACCATTCAATTCTGGATGCAGCCAATTGTCTATCTGTATAGCTCTTGCCAATGATGTGTGGCAAGGGCATGTCATGGTGGCTAGAGAGCCAGCCTTATAGTCAGAAAGGTCTGCAATTGACATAGACCTACCTCTGACCAAGATAGCCCGCATTAGCATGGGCAAGTGACTTGACTTCTCTATACTCCAGAAAAATCCCTGACATTATAAATTATAGATAAAATGCTGATCTCCATTAGGGGAGGGGGTTTCCATAGTGGCAGTGGAACAGTAGGAGTTTCTCAAACTAATGACATCAAAGATTTGGCACACACACACAAATAGATTTGTAGGTGGGTGTATATTTCTGTACTGTGGATGAGGAAATTCCTTCTAACAAGGATCATCATTGCTTTGTAATTCAGAGTCTAAGAAAGTTTCCTGGAACGCTGACAGATTTATCCAAGGTAATAAAGTCAGAATATGTCAGATATGAGATTTGAACTGGGTTATCCTGGCCATGATGTTTTCCCTCTGTACAATACAGAAGATGGGGAGGTTTTCTTATATGTATAAGTTTGTTTACATGTGTGTAGAGAATTCTCAACTAAGAAACTTTCTACAATGTAGTTAAAAACCTACAGTGCAATTTACAGGGTTAAAGAGCTACCTGGGGCACCCAGAGTTTAAATGACTTGTCAAGGATGTATATCTTTTCACATTACAAAGTACTTGGCACTATCAAATCATTCAATATCAGAAATCGATATGGTCTTATCAATTGAAATTACATTAAATAATATGTTACAATATGTTTCACCTCTGTTCTTTAAAGATTATTGAACCTTTCCATTTGACTTTTAGCTATAACTCCCCATGTGTATTATCTCCCGCATTAGAATATGAGCTCCTTTGAATTGTCTTATTTTTCTCTCTTTTTTTTTTTAGGCAATTGGGATTAAATGACTTGCCCAGGGTCACACAGCTAGTATCACCTGTTTGGTCTGAGGCCAGATTTGAACTCAGGTCCTCCTGACTTCAGGGGCGGTGCTCTATCCACTGTGCCACCTAGCTGCCCTTATTTTTCTATCTTTGTTCCCTGGGGTTAGCACAGTGCTTTGTACCTAGAAAGTATTTAATAACATGCTTTTTCATTCATTCATTCCATTGTATTTTACAGAAGAGATTTTGTTATTTTCTGGGGTTTGATTCCTTAATGATGTCACCTGTGCCTAGGAGCATTTCTATGGCCTTGGCATCAATGGAAAAAGTCTACTTTCATACCGTTGCTACATCTGTATCCCAAAGAGATCAAAGAAAAATGAAAAGGACCTATCTGTACAGAAGCATTTATAGCAGCTCTATTTGTGGTGGCAAAGAATTTGAAATTGAGGGGATGCTCATCAATTGAGGAATGGCTGAACAAGTTGTATATGATTGTAATGGAACACTACTGTGCTATAAGAAATGACAAGCAGGATGGTTTAAGAAAAACCTAGGAACACTTAATTAAACTGACGCAAAGTAAAGTGAGCAAAACCAGGAGAACATTATACACATAGCTGCTCTAATAAATACAACAATCCGGACTTTTCCAAAGGACTCCTGAATAAAAATGCTATCGATATCAACTGGTGAATTCTGAGTACAGATTGAAGCATATTTTTTCACTTATTTTATTTTTTCTTTTCTTTTTCTTTTTTGCAACATCACTAATACAGAAATGTTTTGCATGATTTCACTTGTAAAATTGATATATTGCTCTCAATGGGTGAGAGAGGAGTTAGAGGGAGAAAGAGAATTTGGAAACTCAGAATTTTTAAAAATGAATGTTTAAATAAATAATTGTTTTTAAAAGTTTATTTTCATTTAGGCCATATACAAGGAAGCACAGAATTATTGAATTTGAGCATTCTAAGGAACCTTAGAGGCCAGGTAGTCTAACCCACATATTAAAGAAATCCCACCTAACAGCACATCTAAAAAAATGGACATCAGGCTTCTTCTTGAAGAACCCTAAATAGGGGGAACTCTAGTTCAGGCCTCATCCCCTAAGGCCTGTACTATTACAATAGACTGCTGGTGGATCTGCCTGCCTCTAAGTCTCTGCCCATTTCAATCCATCCCCCATTTAGCCACCAAAGTGTTTTTCTTAAAATGCAGGACCAACTATGTCACCCCTCCTCTACTCAATGAACTCCAATTGATCACTATGCTCCAGGATCAAATAACAGATGCTTTTTGGAAGCATTCAAAGTCCTTCATAAACTATCCCTCCTCTTACCTTTTTAGTCTTCTTACTCCTTACTCCATCCAGTGACACTGGCCTCCTGGCTGTTTCTTGAACAAGATACTCTCTCAGCTCAAGCATTTTCTCTGGCTATCTCCAATGACTGGAATGTTCTACATCCTCAACTCTGCCTACTGACTTCCCTAGTTTCCTTCAAGTCTTAACTAAAATCCCATCTTTTACAGGAAGCCTTTCCCAACCCCTCATAATTCTAGCACATTGCCCCTTTAATTTATTTCCTATTTTCATGCATATAGGTTACTTGGTATTCATTTGTTTGCATGTGTTCACCTCCATTAGACTCTAAGCTCCTTGATGATAAGAACTGTCTTTTGCGTCTTTTTTGTATTCCCAGTGCTTAGCCCAATACCAACACATAGTAGACACTGAATATATTTTGGTTGATTGATAGATTGACTCGAACTCATCACCTTCTGAAGCAGTCTATTCTATTTTTAGACAGCTCTAATTCTTAGGTAGTTTTTTTCCTGGTGTCAGGTTGAAATTGGCTTTTTTGCAACTTCTATCCATTACTCCTGGCTTGATCACCTGGGACCAAATAGAACAAGTCTAATACTTTTTTCCACATGACAGACTTTCAAATTTTTGAAGATAGGTATTAGGATTCTTCTTTTCTCCAGGCTATATGTCCAGTTCCTTCAATTGATATTCATATAATATGAACTCAAAGTCTTTTTATCATTCCAGTTGCTTCCCTATGGACCATCACCTGTTTATCAATGCCTTCCTAAAATGTGGCACCTAGAAATCAACACCATAGTCAGGGGGAGGGGGAGAGGGAGGGGGGAGGAGGGGGAAAAGGAGGAGAGGGAGGGGGAGAGGGGAGGGGGAGGAAGAAGAAGAAGAAGAAGAAGAAGAAGAAGAAGACAGTCCCTGACTTCAAGAAATTCATAATTTAATGGGGGAGGCAACAAAGAAACAGATATGTACAAATCAACCATATCTAGAAAAAAACAGAAAATAATTAAAAGAGGGTAGGCAATACCAATAAGATGGATTGAGAAAGGTTTCCTGTAGAATACTGAATTTTAGTATGGACTAGAAGAAAGACAGGGAAGCCAGTAGGCAGAGTTGAGGTTGTAAATAATTCCAGGGACAGCCAGAGAAGATGCCTGGAACCAAGAAATGGGATGTTTTGGTTGAGGAACAGGAAAGGAGGAACAATTCTCTAGATTAAATATAATATGAACAGGATGTAGTGGTATTATCATCTCTCTGTTCTCAGAATCTCTGTTCCTCTTAACACAGCCCCAAAATCACATTATTGTCAGTCATATCACACTGCTGATCCATACTGAGATTGCAACCCATTGAACCACCCAGAAATTTTACAGAATAAATGTTGAATCCTGACTATCCATGCTTCCCCCATCTTATACTTGTGATGTTGATTTTTTTTTGTTCCTAAGTGAAGGCCTTTGAATTTTCCCTTACTGAATTTCATTTTATTAGATTAAACCCAATGTTCAACCTATCATGTTTTTGAAGTTTTTTTCTGGGGGGTGGGGAAGGTGGAATCTGGGCTCTATCATCTAGCATGTTAGCTATATCTCCACTTTGCATCTGCTGCCCTGCCTGGTTTCAACTCCATGGAACAAGATCCTGACTGGTGCTCTATCCCCTCCCCTGCCTACTCTTCCCTACCCCACCACTTTCCTGCTTCTTTTTGTGCATTATCTCTCCCTATATATGAGAAGTTCCTTGAAGGCAGAGATTGTCTTTCTTTTTACTAATTGCATCCCCACGACTTAGCACAGTATTTAGCCTGTAGTAGGTACTTAATAAATGTTTATTGGATTACTTCCCAGCTTTGTGTCATCTGAAAATTTGAATGTACCTGTTTGACACACATATAACCCATGTTGAAGACTTGTCTTAATATCAGCAATCAAAGGATTATAGACTAAAGTGATCTTTGCAGTGCTCTCTTTCATGGAGGCTTGTATGATTTTGAAACCTCCCTGAGAGAAATTTTCTCTAAAGGGGTCCTTTAAGGCTACATTTTGCTCTATTGAATCAAATGCTTTTCTTAAAATCAATGAACAATAAACAAACCAGGAAGCCATGACTTTGCCTTCAATTAATGAAGGAGTTCAGCCTGACAAAGCTGAATTAGCAATTTTGATGCACCTCCTTTCTCCTCACACAACCTTTCATTTCTTCATCAAACCATCTGGACCCATTTGTATTAGCAAGTCCCTTGATAACTAGCACCTCCCTCTCTCCACTTAGAGAAGCACTGATTATAGGTGAGTAAAGTAAATGGATTTTTCTAAAGAATTTGAAACCAGAGAAATCAAGATTGTGCTTCTAAAGTAGAAATAAAGGCTCATACAAAGCAATTGATAAACCATCCAATCAGTCTCCTTAGACTCCAGATAATAATTTTTAAAGTAAATATTGAAAACAATGGGGGTGGAGGAAGGAGACTGGTAAAAGATTTTTTTTTTTAAATAGCAAGAGTAACTATTTTTGTAATGGTTTGAAAAACAAGAATGAATATATTTCTCTTTGGGATGCTTTCATTTCCTAAGGTTGCCACATTTAACCTTGTGAGATTTGCTTCTGATTGATTTTTTTAAGTTTAAAGACCTCTGTCTAGATCTGTTCTTCCTATCCCCTTTGGAGAGCACAAACACTTATTATTCCCCTGGTGATATAGCAGGATAATTTGTGGACCTTTCTCCTAATCATGTCACAAACAGATTATGTTGCAATGGCAACTTTATAAAGTATTAAACTCTTTTTTTTTCCTTACTTGACTACACTTAAGGTTATTTTCATTTTTCTTGGGTGCAATCCATAGCAAACATCTTTGCAAATTGGGACATGTATCTCACAAAAGGTATTACTAAAATATTATTTATTTGAAATCCTTGTCTCTGCACTCCTCAGCAGAAAAGAACTAAAACATTACAAGGAGTGATAGTATACCTTTAAAACCCTAGGGAAAAATAAAGAGGTCAGGCAACCAAGTACAGTAAAACTTCTCTATGTATTCATTGTAATCACAGGAAAAAATAGTTAAATAATTGGGGACTTCCATTCCCTTATCATCAGCTAAATTCTCTAATATTTTTCAAAGTCAGAATCAGGAGATTTGGAATTCAAAATCTTGTGGAAGTAAATTTTGAAAACAAAAAAATAAATAAATTTAAATTTAAATTTAAAAATTTTAAAAAATTATCAGGAGAAAATTGGGTTTATAAAAATGTGTACAGAAGTGCATTTCAATCCTTAATTTGTTTATGGCTAATTTCTTTGTTTCCTTTTTATTCACCTAATTTACCTGGATTTAGTTGCAGATCTCCCAAGAATTATTGTTTCACAGTTTACAAGTTGCAAAATGCTTTTATAATCATTATTTCATTTGAGAATGAGAGATTATGTGACTTGCCTAAGGTCATACAACTAATATATGGCAGAGCTGGGATATGAACCTTCTGGGTTATGGATATGACACTGGGATATGAAGTCTTCTGACTTTAAATCAGGACTCTTTAAACTCTGTGGTTCATTCTATATTGTTCCCCATATAATTTTCATATGTAATTACAAGAACGCAAAAGAAAACAGCATGTCAGAGCATCTATATCTTTGTTCATGTATTAATTTACATAAATTGTCTTCAGCTATAGAATTCTCACTGTTTAACTACCTCAGACCATTTTGACTTTGAATTCCCAGAACACTTATCTGTCTACATCATCCACTGTCTTGTATTGATATTTAGCTGGTTCTTGACTACTTGTTCAATCTCTTCTGTGGAACTGTAAGGTCCTTATTGATAGGGACTGTGCCTCTTAGTTCCTAAGAAGAAGATAACCTAGTGCTTTTTGGGGGCCTAGTGTACGCTCAATAAATAGGACCATAGGACTAATATCTGGATTGGACTGTGTTGGTCATCAGATCCAAGTTCTTTATTTTACATATGAGGAAACAGAGGCCAAAAATTGCTAAGTGATTTGCCCAAGAAAATGTGTTAGGTAAATGTGAAAGTTGGGTATATGAACCTGGGAGGGAGAGATAAAGACAGAGACACAAGGAGAGGGGAAGGGGTCTAAGAGGGAAAGAATGAGAATTTTAAAATTATAATAGGGACTTGATCAACTTACTATCCTCCCCACAATGTCTGAGCCCAAAGAATAAATTTTCATTGAAAGAAGCTCCCAGGACCTCATTTTTTCTAGGGAAATGATGCCTGGACATAACGGGATTGCACTGGGAGGCATAGACTCTCATTGCAAAGTAAGAGACTGCTCATAAAAAGGAGAGCCATATGCAATGAATTAATCAATCAAGAAGCATTTAATAGTGCTTACATTGTGAGCATTATGCTAAGCACTGGGGAAAGGGAAAAATGGTCTCTGCTTTCAAGAAGCTAACATTTTAGTGGATGAACTTAAGGGGATTGAGTGTGCTTACAGGGAGTTTGTATACTGTTAGCCAGACCCAGTTCGAGAAATGGGAAGCCATTATCCAAGAAACGAGAAAACAGAGAAATAAGGGGAATGGGGGGGGTGGAGAGAAACAAGTATTCATTAAGGGCTTACCACTGTGCCAGACACTGTGCTAAAAACTTTACAGTTACCTCATTTGATCTTCACAACAATCCTGGAGAAAAGTTGTATTACCATCCCCACTTGACAGTTGAGGAAACTGAAGCAGAGGTTAACTGACTTGTCCAAGATCACACAGCTAGTTAGCATCTAAGGCCAAATTTGAATTCAGATCTACCTTCCTCCAGGCCAAAAGCAGGAACATCATGCTTTGGAAATCATGGTGATCCCCATGGAGAAGTTAAAGGCACTCTATGGCACAAAGTAGCCAGACCATTCACACAAGAAAGTCAAATTAAAAATCTAGGACTTCCCCCAGAGAGTGTTCCATGTGTTGGAGTAAATGCTGTAACACTGAACCAGTTACCTATTCTCCAATTTTCCTTGAATACCTGGTGGTAAAGATGCAAGCTGAAATTGTACTCAATATGTTCAAAGAAAAATGCCACTGAAGTATTCTATTTATCTGGAGAATGGTAGTACCTGCAAGCCCTTGGTACTTGCGGATACTTTTTTTTTTATCTCTGGAAGGAGAAAGGAAGATCACAAGCAACATTCTAGTAGTGACAATCCATTTCATCCAATATGCAAGGGCTTACTGAATTAGGTACCAAAAGACTACTAGAGTATGCAAGGTGCTACATGGCAAAAACTCCTTTATATATTGCTTCCCTGCCAGAATCCATTTGGATCAAGGTCAACTTGAGAGCAAACTTATTCAAATAATATGCAATTTGAATGGAATAAAAAAAGTCTAGAATGCTACCATAGTAGCATCCTCAGCAGACCCATAACCAGCATACCCAGAACTTTTTAATCACAGCCTAGAGAACATGGTGAGAACCCTGAGGCCTGAGCAGAAAGCTCAGTGAAGTCAGCATGAGGCATTCTAGTGCATGCATAAAATTCTGCCAAGAATTGTGCCACAGGTTTTAGTCTGTACTTGCTAATGTTTGGATAAGAGCCATATCTGCCTATTGATCTGTACTTTGGAGTTTAACATGTGAAGACTCACAAACTGATCTAAGAGAACACTTCAAGGAGGCTTCTGCTCAGAAGAATTCAAAAAGGAAGAGGCAACAATAAAACACTCAAGTTCTCTGGCAGCACCTCCAGCCAAAGGACAGAGTTCTGCAACACAATCTTTGTTTACAAGGAAAATATAAGATAGAGGATCAGTAGAAAGCCATCACATACTAAATAGCTGAAAGACTGGGTAATCTGACAATCTACAAGATTGCCCCAGAGAATAGTAGGAACTCTGGAAAGGACCAAAAATCATAACCATCTGTGGCCTTTGTTGGAGTAGTCTTACTTTCTGCTGTCCAGGAAGACAGGAATGTTGCAATCCATCCATATTCAGGCATATAATCCCCTAAAAAATAAAGTCCTAGGAGCTTCTTCCAATGAAAAAATCATTCTATGGGCTTAGGCATTAAGGGGAATATAGGAGAATGATCATGACTCTATTACAATTCCAAATTCTCATTTTCTCTTATATCCCCTCCCTCTTTCTTCATCTCCCTCTCTGCCTCTCCCTCCTAAGTTCAGGGTGAAAGTGATGCAATGGACTCCAAGAAGTTCCCATCTAGTGGGTAAAGATGATAAGTTGGTACCGGACATTGATCTATATCAAGAAGATTTGCATCCAGATCCAACTGGAAGAGAAATGCAAGTTAGTATCAACTACAAGTTTAGGAAAACTTGCCAAAACTGTCTCCAGCAGCAGGGGTAACTGCTCCAACAAGGGATAAGATAGTGGGCTGAATCTTGGGGTTTTCCCTTTTCTGATTAATATCCCAGTCGTGGAGGTCCTAAAGAAACTCAGTCAATTTACAGATACTTCATCAAGAGGCTGGAGATAGTGACATTCTGCCTCAGCCATACATAGCACCATGACAAAATTCCCTTTAGGAGATACCTCAAATCTAAGAGTAACACTCTAAATATTGAATGAGATACAGTAATTTTTAGTGTTTATTTGTTGTTGCAGACCTGAAACGGAATACCAGTTCTTCAACTTACTTGTGTGACTTTCGGTAAATCATTTAATTTCTGTGTGCCTCAGTTTCCTCATTTTTTCAATGATGAGTTTAAGTTTTATGACCTCTAAGATTCATTCCAGCTCTATGGCTATGATTTCTATCCTAATTTTGGTTCCAAATATAGTGTGATGGACCACTCAGTGCCTTAGAATTAAGACAAATTTTGCTTAGTTTTTAAAAAAATTAATAACCCCAAGTAAAACCAATCCATGATGTGTTAAAGCAGCACAGAAGGAAATCCTCTGGAGGATTGGCCTGGCCAACAACCAGGTACTAGGTCAATCCACTTGGTAATAAATACCTCAAAGTGCCCTCAACTGCTGCTCAGTGTCGTGTCTCACAAGAGCCCAATTTGGTGCTATGGGAGTATTGGAGTTTACTCAAGCCATCCCATTTTTACTGGCATCCTGGCTCACAACAACATCTAAGCAGTGAAGGGTTGCTATTCCAGTAGTTCCAAATGCTTCTTTTCTGAGGGAATAAGAGAGTTCAGTTCTAGAGCCCTGGGTGGTAGGTAGAATTAATTGGAGAGAAATATTATCTTGTTTATAGGCTCCCACAAATCCTTTGTGTTTTGTATTTTCACTGGAATAAAATGAAGGCTGTTCTTCATCTAATAGATACCTTTAATGCTTGCACAGAAGCTGAGGGACATTTTACCCACATCTGTGAAGACCTAGAGGCAAACTACATTCTGATATTCCCAGGGAAGATTCTGGATGATGTGAAATGAACCAAATTGTGAATTACAGTGGAAAACCTGGGTAGAGAGGGTTGGAATATATAGCCAAAGGTATGAATGGTGCAAAGCCCACAAGATTGAATTCAGTGTGTGACTAGGATCTCAAAGGTTAAAAGTAGAAATAATTTACTAACAATAACCTCTGTCTAAAAATAGAATGTGCTGCCTTGATGAGACTCTCATCATTGCAGGTCTTCAAACAGAAATTGGATGACTTCTTGTCATGAATATTGTAGAAGGAATTCCTATTCAAGTAGGAATTGAACTACATGGTCTCTGAGGTACCTTTTAACTGTGATTCTATAATTTTGAAGCTTTCCTATAAACTTACATTACCCACTAGTATACTTTAAAGAGACAGATAGTTTGGATAGTAAGAACTAATCAGGTTCATGAACCAATTCATGAAATCAGTTGATTTAATGAATCTCTCCTTCCTTTTACCTCTCTTATCACTCTGACAGACACTGAGATGAGTGGGCTCATCCTTCATAGCAGACTAATGCATACCCACATGTATAACTCTTCACTCAGTAAGGTTTTTCTTTCCATTTTTTTTCTTGTCATCTCTAGTCAGCACAGACAAATATGAAGTATGAGGTGAACTGCCTGGGGCATTTAACATAAAAGTAATCACCCAACATTAATCTAATATCATACCATGAGAAGGATATTTGAAAAGAACCTCTTTTTTTTAAAGAACACAGCTTTCTTGTGCTCTATAGAGAAGACACCAGGGGCAAGTGGGTAGGGTCAACACATGGAAGGAGTGGAGCTAGAGCCTGCAGTGCTTTCAGAAGTCGAAACTGTTCCTTAGTTTGATTGAGCAACCCCCAGTGAGCAATCAGCAGCCCCTGAGAAAAGATGTCAAAGATAGCACCTGAAAGTAAAGCCTCCCAAGTATTTACTTGAATGAAGCATTTTCACATGGCTTGCCAGACAGGAGCATGATGGCATTAAGACAATGGCCTTCTTTTCTGATGAGTCTTTCAAGTAGTAACTCTAGTGAATGCCTGCATGTCTAGGAAATACCAGGCACACAAAAGTAAGTGAAGGAAATGGACATTTCAGAATCTGCCCGAGAGCAGACTTACTATATCAGACTTCTAAACATGGGCTTTATTAAATTTTGATTCTGATTTAGTAAAATGTACTCCAACCTATATATGAGTGAATGAACCTTTTAGGTAACATGCATTTGGGGAAAGACATTGGAATCTCAATTGGAAGGGGTTCTAACCATGAGAGATTTATTAGTCAGTCAAGCATTGATTAAACATTTCATATATTCCAGGCACTGTGCTAAGCAGTAGAAATACAACACAAGCAGAAAAAAAAAGACCATCTTTTCCCTCAAGGATCTTACTTTCTAATGGGGGAAGGAAGTACATATAAGGAAGTTAAAAGGAAAAAGGAGAGATGGAGGTACCAGGTTTGGGGCATGGTAGACAAAGTTTGAAATTTAACCTGGAGAGGAAAGAGACATGACTGGCCCAGGAACCCTTCTCAATTGAAGGTTCTAGGAGGAGTCATCCAATTAGAGAGAGAGACCACAAAGGCAGAGCATACTTCCAATTTAATACAGCCACTATTTATTAGTTAGTTTAAATAATAGTATAGTTATTCATGTCCTAGGAAGAAACTCAGGCAAGGAAATTATAAGGAAAGGCTAGGAACCTCATATGCCAAGCATATCTGAATCATCCCTCCACAAAGGAAATTAGGGCTTAGAAGAGGTGAGGCTCAGTCCTGCTGAATTACTTGAGCTAATAGCTAAGGAACTGGAGTGACTTCAAGGGATTTACCCAGATAAACTTTGAAAAACTATTTCTAGAAAACCTTAGTGTAAAGGAAGTATCCCTCTGAGTAGAGCATACCCCTTTACTTTCACATTGCAAGGCCATGGTAGAATTCACCTTTAGAGTTTTGAGAAAGGAGAAAGCACAGGACATGATAATCATTTGTTCCACCATGCAAAAACAACTTAAGTCCACTTTGATGTAAGCATCTTACTTTAAGCAGAAAGTTCATGAGGATACTTCCTTAGTGAGTGGCTGTATGTTTAAGGGTCACCACTTACTCTTCATACTCCACCATTCCTTTCATATTCCTCTTCTTCCTCAGTTGCCTTCTTATCAGACTGAAGTAGATATTATAACAGTTATAAACTGCTCTGAGCTGCTTGAGAATAATATAAATAGAAGCAATGTCCTTCCTGTACATAGAGAGAGATAATAATATTAACCACCATAAATCATGCATGCACACTCAATTGTTTTTACAGCAGTGGGAATGAATTTTTGCTTCTCCATCCATATTCCCTATTCTAGCCAAGAGTTGTATCTGATACCTAGGTTTAAGCATGGGGTCTGAAACAAGAGTGAGAATACTGAATTGTGGGTTGAACAGACACGTAATCTGAGTCCTCCTGGATTCTGTTTCTATCTTTCAGAGTAAAGACTGATCATTTCAGATTCTAAACCATTTAAGTTGTAATTTCCCAGACAATATGAGCCATTAGTGATTAGTTAGTTCACCTTAAAGTGCCAAAGTAACAGGTGCACTCTTAGAAAGGCAATGACATAATTGCAATCTAAGTGGTCCAGATAACCAGCTATAGATCTGCCAAGTTCAAATAAGGTGAAAACCTTGTGAAGACAAGTGTTTTTAGAGCTTCTCCTTTGGTATCTTACCACAAAGTTTTTCTCTTAAATCTATAAGGAAACCAACATGATAAATGGACCAATTTCATCTGAGACAGTTAATAACAAAAAAAAATTTGAAAAGAATACCCCATTTTCAATTTTGCATATGTTATCAAATATGGTAGAGGAACAGATGTGAATAATAGCAGCATTGTAGGACTAGCTCAGTACTTTACTATGCACATCACTTGCATGTACACTAAGTGGTTGGCATGCATTGTCTCATATTCCCTTCTCCCTTCTAATATTTCTGAACAATAAAGGCCTTCAAAGAATTCACTTAGTCTTTTTAGCCTAATAAACATTGACTTGCAAATAGTACAGCATTTTCCATGACAAGGATCTAGGTTATTATTTTCTTCCTCGACTTGGCAACATGTATTATTTATGGTGATCTCTTAATATTTTATCAGTGCATATATATCTGAAAGGCCTTTCTTGCAAATAAAAGGCACATTCAATATTTCTAAATAACTTTATGAGGGGCATTATTGCCCATGCCTCAGTGTGTTCCAGGCCTTATTGTTTCTTTGTTTTTGTTGGGTTCCAAAATGTATCCAGGAATTTTTCATTTATATTTGAATCAGAGATTTCCAATCTGATACTGACAAGATCACCATTCATCACCAGCTCTTCAATAAATACTCCAGCCCCCAAAGTCCAATAGTTAAGTAAAAGGAGAATCATAATGATTAATCATTAGCCATTGGCCTCTGAGGCCTCTATTTGTTTAAGAGCTGGAAAGGACCTTATAGATTATCTAGTTGAAGCCCTTCTTTTTACAGAAAAGGAAACTGGGACCCAAACAAATTAAGTGATGTGCAAATCACACAGCTAGGAGGTATCAGAATTTTTCTTTCTACCACAACTCGCTACCTTCTTAATAAAGTTTCTGCATAGCCTCCAATTCATTCTCTTCATTGAATTCTCACCCCCCCAAAAGTCAAGAACATAGGGAAAATGGAGCTTAAAAAACCTGCTATCAAGTGACTTTTTGCCAGCTTATTCAATATTACAAATATATTCAATATTCAGCATGTATTTATTGAAGCTTTATTTTGTGCACAGCAAATATTCCGAAATTCTACAGTTTTGTTCAGCCTAAAACAGTCCCCATCCCACCTCTATCTCATCAAAATTATTTACAAGAACTTCTATCAGTTGTTAAAGATAAACAGAATAGGAACCTGGCTTATTTATAGCCAATCACAGCTTCAATTAATTTTAAAAAATCAATCAACTAGAATGGGATTTTTTATCACCTGATAAGTGTCTACTGCTGAGATAAGACCCATGAGAGTTGGGGGGGAGAGGAATTGGGGGGAACACAAAAGAGGAATAAACCATTGTCATTGCTTATAGGGAGTTTATAATCTAGAAAGGAAGATAAGAAATAAGATAGGAAACAATACGTAAGCAAGACAATGTATTATAAAATTTAAAATTAGATAGTACGGACAACTTGTGAATATCATAGTATACACTTAAGTAGGAACTAATCATGAGGTATGGATTTGCCAGTAGTCAATTATAATATAATAATTGGTCATTTCCTTCAACAATGCAGATTATAACCCACACATACCTCTCCATGTGTAACTGACATCCATGCCATCCCAGCAGTTTGTCACCTGGGGTCCACCTGAAGTGCTGAAGCAACTTCCTAAAATTAACATAACATCATGAGGATACGGATATATCCAAAAGAATGAGTTAAAAAAGGAATGAGCAAATCAAAGAGGGCTCTGAAGCCATCAGGACCTTGAACTAGACTTTAAAAAGTATATGGGCAGAAAGAAAGGAGGAAGAAGGACATTCTAAGTAGATATGACAGCGTGCACAACGGCAGAAGCAAGATTGAGTGTAGTAAATACCTATGAGTGAGTCAAGAGCATGTCAAGATCAAGGAGACCACTCTAACGAGAGTAGAAGGTTGGTTGGTTGTTGTCTTTTGTTCTCAAAGAGGACCAAAATGACATCACTATGTTACAGTCAAGTTACAATGTGTCCGACTGTGGCTGATCAGAACAATATGAGCTCAGAGTGCTTTGCCACAGGTCGGGCACAGATAGTCCAAGGGAATATTTGGAGTGGATTCTCTAAATGTGTGCATTTCGTGTTTCTTTTGAGCTACTTCAATTCTGCTTTGTTCCTAGAGCATCTTCTTTGATGAGGGCATGCCATGCTGGGTGGTCCTGTGCCAGTGACTCCCATGTCATGTAATCAATTCCAAAGTTCTCAAGAGAGAGCTTAAGAGTGTTCCTATATCACTTTTTCTGACCACTATGTGAGTTCTTGCCTTCTGTGAGTTCTCCATAAAGTAGTATTTTAGGCAGGCATTCGTTTGACATTAGAACAACATGGCCAGCCCATCAGAGTTGCAGTAGAATTTGAATGTTTGTCAGGTTAGTTCGAGAAAGGACCTCAGCGTCTGGTATCTTATTCTGCCAGGTGATCTTGAGAATCTTCCTAAGACAATTCAAATGGAAGCAGTTCAGTTTTCTGGCATGCTGCTGGTAGACTGTTTAGGTTTCAGAGGCATACAACAATGAGGTCAGCACAATGGCTCTGTAGACCTTCAGTTTGGTAGCCAGTCTAATAACTCTTCTCTCCCACACTTTTCTTTGAGGCCTTACAAACATTGAGCTAGCTCTGACAATGTGTGTGTTAACCTCATTGTCAATGTGTACATTCCTAGAAAGTATGCTGCCAAGGTAATTGAACTTATCCACAGCATTCAAAACTTCTCCATTTGCTGTAACCGATGGTTTCATGTATGGATGGTGTGGTGTTGGCTGATGGAGCACCTGTATTTTCTTGCTGTTAATTGTTAGGTCAAAATTAGCACAAGCAGCAGAGAATCTATCCATACTTTGTAGCATCTGAGTTTCAGAGGCTGCATTGAGTGCACAATCATCTGCAAACAAACACTGGTGCACCAATACTTCCTTCATTTTGGTCTTGGCTTGTAGCCTTTTCAAGTTGAAGAATTTGCCATCAGTGTATTAGCTGACGTTGATGTTGTGTTTGTCTTCATTGAAGGTGTTTGACAATATGACTGAAATCATCATGCTATAAAGCGTGGGAGTAAGCACACACCCTTGTTTGACTCCACTGGTGACTGGGAAAACACAAGAGCACTGTCCATTATCCAGAACCCAGGCAAGCATGCCGTCATGAAATTGAAATACAATATTGATAAACTTCTCTGGGCAAGCAAATTTTGACATAATTTTCCATAAGCCCTCATTACTGACAATATTAAAGGCCTTGTTCAGATCTACAAACTTGTACAGACCTCTGTTCCGTTCTTGGCATTTCTTCCAGAGTTGTTGGGCAGCAAACACCGTATCAACCATTCCTCAGGCCTTTCTGAAGCCACACTGGCTCTCAGGTAGATGGCCAGCTTCCAGGTAAAGGATCAGCCTTTTAAGGGTCTTGCCAGCAGTGACGAAGAGAGAGAATCCCCTCCTCCCGTGATTGACAGAGGAAAATCTATTTCCTTTCTTTGTAGAGATGGACAATGGAGGCATCCTCGAACTCCTAGGGAATAATCTCCTCTTACCATATAACCTGGAAAATTTCAGTCAGAGTAGATGGCACATGTTAAGGAAAATCAGAAGAGGGTACTGAGTAAACAGGGCAGGGTTGGACTTTGAAGGATCTTCAAGGCATGGGAGAAGATTTCAAGCTTAATAAAATAGACAATAGCCAGTTATAGGCCACATCCATAACATCTCAAGCAGCCGTACTCCAAGGTCAGAGAGTGAAGAGAACTGTATTTATAACATTTATTTGGCAACACTCTATATCCACAATAACTCCCTTCTACCCTTATTGTAGGAGTCTTTTAATGACCCATCCAGTCCTCTACCCTCCAACTCCAATAAATGGAACTATTTATCAACCACCACAGACTTTGCCTCACACCAAACTCTGAGACCAATGTGTCCATTAGCTATGGCAAATTAAAAATGATAAATAAATCCCTGAATCCACAGCTGTAATTCAGAAAGGAGTTAGGCTTCTTAATTGTCATATTCTGATTTCATATATTGTTTCCAGTCACTGTATTATTGTGTTGCTCCTTGTGACCAAGCCCATATCTCATGCCAAGGGCTCAATAAATGTATATTTGTCCTTTTCCACTGTGTCTGAGTCCCTCACAACCTTCTTTTCTATTCCAGTAATCTGGAATTCTGGAATCTGAGCTTTGGAATGAAACAGAGGCTATTTAGTACAAACCATACTGGAAAAGAAATACCCACTACAACAAGATAAAGAGTGGTCATTCAGCCTCTGGTAGAAGACCTCCAGAGATGGGGAACCTATTACCTCCCCCAGAGACATTCCAAATTCCAGGGCCACTCTGGTATCTTTTGTTAACATCTCTCTGGAAGTTATGTCCTGCTTCAACCTCTGCCTTCAACTTTCTGCCTGCTAGCAGAAACCCCTAATACTATTACCTGTCCACTTGATAAGGTCTCTGCCAGTTCTTTTCTGCTGATACTGACTGTACATCTTTCTTACTGAGTGTTGGCAGTGACTTGCCCCAATCACCAATCCTATCTCTGTGGGTCTAACTTGTTCCTAATTCTAGCCATTTCTCATCCAGCCTGGAATACTTCTGAGTGATCAGTGAAAGGGGATTTTTTTCCCCTCTTCCTATTGATATACTGCAATCTCCCACCTATACACATTATCCACACCACCAAATAATCTTGCCCTTTTCCTAAGGGCAATTGACCAATTGAAGAATCTTTTATCTAGCATTATATTTCAAACATCCATTCTAATGGGGTGGAGGAAGAGGTAAAACTATTTCCCATATTAAAAAGAATTAATATAAAATAATGACAAACCATATTAGAGCTAGAAAAGTCAATCTTTACGAGCTCTGCTACCTACTTACCCATGACCTTAGGCAAATTACAACCTCTCTGAGCCTTAATTGGAAAATATGTAGATGGGACCAAATTCTAGCTCTGATTTTATGATTATATAGAGCTTGAGTCACAATAGATCATCTAAAATGTAAGAATCATATAGTTTAAAAAAATCAATAGCTTTACAGTTTTCAGGAGGTTAAAACCAATGTAGGTGAAATTGTTGGTGCCACCACAAAGCAGAACCATTACCAGAACCAATACACCCCAAAGCATAACCCAAACCTAATACGACAAATTTAGGAACCAATGAATGTTTATTGAGTTTACCAACAAGGGAGCCCCACCATGACAGAGCAAAAGGATGAAGCTTATATATGTTTCAGTTTAGGCTAGCACGGAAGGTAATAAGAAATGTGGTATCCCATAATTGGACAGACCTGTTGCTGGGGGTAGTAATAGTAAAGGCTCTTTCTCAGGTTAGCTGTCTCTTATAATACAACTCCACCCCCACCAAGACTGTTTTTTCAGCTGTAAAGAAGGTCACAGACCTGGTAGAGGTCACAATACAAAAGGGTCAGGGGCAAGATAAAGGAACTGTAGAGAAAATGGAGTTGCTTTAACTTTCTTTGCTACCCACACCAACTGTATGAAACTAAATCAATCATATTGACAATATATATGACAATTTTATTTTCTATCATTTTGAAGGGAGAAAGGTGAGAGAAAGAGACAGAGACAGAAAGAGACAGAGGGAGGGAGGGAGGGAAGGAGGGAGGAAGGAAGGAAGAAAGGAAGGAAGGAAGGAAGGAAGGAAGGAAGGAAGGAAGGAAGGAAGGAAGGAAGAAAGGAAGGAAGGAAGGAAGGGATACTGGAGAAAGCATGGGACATAAAATCAAGACGACTTTAATGTAATTCCAGCTCTGCCACTAAGAGCTCTATTTATGAGCTTAGGCAGTTCTTTTCACTCTTGTAGGTTCCAGTTTCCAGAACATATTGTATTAGATTTTCTATGAAGTTCCCTCTAGTTTTAAAATTCTGTGAATAGACTAGAAAAGGGCCACATTTGAGGACCTAGAGGGCCACATGTGGCCGTGAGGCCACAAGTTCCCCACCCCTGAGACCATTCAGAAAATTCTTGATACTATTGCAATCATTATAGCTCCTTCAATTTACTTGACATATATTTTAAAATACTTTCCTTTATGTGAAAAGTTGGCTCTATTCACCTACCACAAAGAGAATATGATTTGTGGATATTTTGTTTTGTTTCATTTGTTTTTCCCAAATAGATAATGGATGTCACTGAACTGCATTCTCTCTTATCAGTACTTTTCTTTGTACTCCACACCACTGATTTGAAAGGGCTGGGTAAGATTAAAGGTACCTGGTGAATGGATGGTTATGCACGAGAATGAAGTTAACTGTCCCATCTGGAAATAAAAGTCATGACCTTAACTTTGTGACTTTTCCAATTAAATGAGCTAACAAATTGGAGACAGGCATATGTGCAGGAACACTATGATATTTCTGGTACAGGAACATAAACCAATTCAATACAATCCAAAAAGGATTTAAAGATCAGCAAAGTGGGAGACATTGTGTTCAGCACTAGAGATAAAAAGACAAAATGAAAAAGTCCTTTCTCTGAAGAGCTTGTTTTTGAACAAGGGATAACATATATAGAAAGGTTTTTTTTTTTAATTAAATCTATCTTTGAATAGTTTTTTCTATACGGAATGCATTGCCTTAATTCCATAAAGCTATTTTGCACCTACTATCTCATTCCTCTCCAGGCTGCACAGCAGAGTTTTCTCCCCTATGGTACTGTGCCTGGTATCTTCATCTCCTTTCTCCCACCTTCAGCTTCCTTTAATGTGTCTTCCCCAAGGACCACCTTATTCTACATATTTGTGTTCCCAGCACTTAGCGCATTGCCTGGCATATAGTTAGCATTTAATAAATGCTTGATAACCATCAGCCACAAAATCTCATAGATGGAAAGAAATTCCAAAACCACCTAGTAGAAACCATCCCTAAATAGCAATAGCTTCTGAAATATGAATAAACATATAGCAGGTGCTTAATAAATGCATGTTGATGTACTAAGTTCTAGCGAGAGAAAACTCACTACTACGTATGAAGCTCTGGGCTAGACACCAGTTTCAAACTGTCAGGAGTATTCCACCCTGAAACAACAATAAAAACAAAATGCATCTCCCAGCTTTCTCCCATTAGCAGGATTTGGGGACTTTTGTCTAGTCTTGCTCTTTGTTTAGACTCACACACTGTGGCTCACAATGAAAACCCAAACGTTCTTATGAATATCAATAAGCCCTCCAGTTAAAACTAATAATTCGCTCCAGTTCTATATATAATCCACATTCCGTGCTTCACCAATAATTCCCTTATTTTCTTAAGCCAAAATGAAGGAGTACAAATTTAATTTAATGCTCTGCTCAGTCTAGACACACTGTATTGAATTCTACATTTAATTTGCATGGAAGCGGCACTAAAGCTTATGTCTGCATTAATTTACCAAACACTATCTCAAAAGTCCTGACATAGCATTGTCTACACGCGACTAGGGGCACTGTGGAAAATCTCACTTATTTGCAGCTATAAAACGGGGAAAATCACTTTATTTTTCCTCTTGTCAGACTGATAAAAGAATAAAGTGCCTTACTTGACTACAAGCAGTAAACTTTTAACCCAAACAAAAAGAAGTATAGACTAGAAACTTGAACCTTGCTTTGCAGGAGAGAGAAAGTACATTACTTTACTACATTAATTACCCCCAAAGTGTGCTTGAATGAAAATACTTTGTCAAACTCTATCATTATCAAAAATCACTGGAGGTTATTCTGTGGGGAAATGATGATACCTTTTATTTATAAAAATGTCTTTCTTATTCCAAAACTTGGCTTAAAATATATTTGTTTGAACCAGAATGGTGACAAAGGACTATTGCCAATGTCATTTGACAACTCTAATTTTTTTTCACACATCAAATGACACCCCTGAGGAAAAAAGTCATCTACGCTTCTATTTTAACCACATGAGCATGCCTTTGTTCTAGTGCATCTGGGGGGGAAAAAGAGAAGAAAAAATGCAAATGTTACCTTAGAACTGGAAAAAGTAAGTTAATGTGACTATACAAACTGAATTGTTTCTAGAACACAGTTACTAAATAAATATGGATGAGTATGATGGTGATGATATGTGAGGCTAGGGCTAGGATTTCTGTGACCAACCTGTGTACTTGCTCCTCTACACAGGAAGGACCCAGATATATGCTGTCAATCAAATGCACACTTTGTCATGTCTATCACCCAAACATCAGATGGCATTCTGGGATATCAGCCCAGCTCTGGAGATAGTTAGGTGGTATAGTAGATAGAGTGCAGGACCTGGACTCAGAAAGATCTAAGTTTGAATACTGCCTCAAATACTGCTTAGCTATTTGACTCTGGGAAAGTCACTTCATCTTCTATGTTTCAGTTTCCACATCTGTAAAATGGAGATAATAGGGTTGTTATAAGGATAAAATGATTTAACATCTATAAAGTACAAACCTTAAAATATTATATAAATAGTTATTACCACTTGCATAATAAAATATATTATAATAGTATTATATAATTCATTATATTACATATGATCAATAATATATTAATATAATATGTAATTAGAAAATATAATTAATATAACAATTTCCTCTTGATTCTTCTCCTTTATAAGTGGTACCATTGTTCTGTTGTTTATCTTGGATGGATTATTTAATTAAAAGTCATGATTCATGTTTCCCCATTCCATTAAAGTTTGCTTCTTTCTGTCTGTCCCACTGCATTTTAGTCAAGGTCATTCAGAATTCATGCTATGGAAAATCTTACTAAGAATAGTAGCAATATATCAATACAGACTGACATCATTATATTTACTAAATGTCCCTCTCACCAGCCTATAATCCATCCAGTTCCCATAATAAATTCTAGGCAGCAAGCAAGGTGAGTAATGCTTAGAAGCTGAGCAAAAGGGAAGATTTTCCTTCTGGACTTCATTCTCAAATTGATGCTATATAGATCAGTTTTGTATTGCAAAACCTGCAGCATCTTGAAGTCTGTCACATTGAGATCTGCAGTTTTGCAATGAGCCTCATTGGGTGTTCTGATAGCCATTACTCCTCAGTTCCATGCCTTGGAAATAAGTGTGTGAATCTAGAAAAGTACTTCTGTCCCTTCTTCAATACCAGGTAAATCTTAAAGTGTTCTCCTTGTGGGATATAATGCTACCTCCTACAATGATAACTTGCTAGAGAGTGGGCAGTCTAGATCAGGAGCCATATCTCCAAAAACTTCCTTTCTCTTCCTCTTAATCCTTTCTTTAAATCCCTCACCATGTCATCATGATGATTATCATTCACTAAAACCATGAGAATACTCAGGGCTGTGTGGGTATAATCTGAGTACTAAAAATAAATGGGCTCCATTATTTTTACACTGAAAAATTTACATGTCCCCCAATACTGCCTCATGTAAAGAATATGAGATTCATGGGGCAGCTAGGTGGTGCAGTGGATAGAGCACTGGCCCTGAAGTCAGGAGGACCTGAGTTCAAATCTGGCCTCAGACCAAACATTTGACCCTTACTAGTTGAGTGACCCTGGGCAAGTCACAACCCCAATTGCCTAAAAAAATTTTTTTTTAAAAAGAATATGTGATTCATCCCTTTAATGGAGTGATTGTGGTTGTTGACTTCTGGGTACATATCCAATCTTTCAATGAACAATCAGTTATTAAGCCAATAATATGTGCCAGAAACAGTGCCAATCAGGAAGGTTGCAAACAGGATTATCCAGTAAATGGGGCCTCATAGTTAATTATTATTGTTTAAATCCATGCTAACCATACCCCTTAGATTAATTAAACACATCTATCCAAAGAGACATAGATCTGTATGGGTAGATGATTTCCTTCTGTGAACTACAGGGAAAGAGCATTTTTTTCTATTTTTTATGGGTATGGGGATATGATGAATTCAGTTTTGGTTATGTTGAGTTTAGGGTGGTAGTACTATATCTACTTGGAGTTATTCATCAGACAATTAGAAAGGTAGTAGTGGAGCTCTGGGGAGAGGTCATAGAAAAAGATATAGATTTCTGAATTTCCTACATAGAAGTGACATTAAAGTGATGTTGATGTCACAACCATCTGCTCAGTTACATAGACTTCTAACTTCACTATCATCATTTATTTTTCCTTCAATCTCACTTTCCAAATGAAATCTGATAATAAATCCTGTTGATTTCACTTCTGAAATAGCTCTCAAATCTGGAATTTCCTTTCTACTCCCTCTGAACCATCTTACTTCAAATCTTCTTCTCTTGCTTATACTTAAATGATCTTCCTGCTTTTCATTCTCCAATTCATTCTTTGCAATGTGGCTCAAATATTCTTCTTAATTCACCTCTATTCATATCACTTTTCTACTGAAAAGTTTTCAGTGGTTCCTCATTGGCTGTGAAATGAAGTTTAAACCCCTTATTTTCACATCTGAGGCACTCCCCTAAGATAGTTCTTACCTACTATTCCCTGTCATATAACATGTAGTTAAACTATTCTTTCTTATTCTCCACTTGATCTCTTATATTATCTATGTTTCATACATACTGTTGACCTGAGGTAACACCTCACACCCATCAGATTGACTAAAAAGGAAAATGATAAATGCTGGAGTGGCTATGGGAAAACAGGTACTTTAAGACACTGTTAGTGGAACTGGTCTATCCACTGTGGTAAGCAATTTGGAACTACACCCAAAAAGCTATTAAATAGTGTGTGGAAGAAAACCTAGAAAACTACATTGAGCATAAAGAGTGGGACCCTGGTATCATCCTATGATTTTAACTGAAGCTGATAATCCACAGTAACTGAGTCAAGGACCCCCCACCCCTACCTGCTTGCTCAAACTACCAAGCACATCCAGTTACAAAAGTCTTTTGTTATTGCAATACAATTTCCCTGAAATGTATCATTCCTCCCCTTCTCTGGAACTGCTCTACTTCAAGACCTAACCTAACCAGAGACTGGTTGGAAAAAGACCCATATGTACAAAAATATTTATAGCAGTTCTTTTTGTGGTGGCAAAGAATTGAAAACTGTCCATCGATTGGGGAATAGCTGAAAAAATTATTGTATATTAATGTGATGGAATACTACTGTGCAGTAAGAAATGAGGAAGGTAATGGTTTTAAAAAAAAACCTGGGAAAATTGGTATGGAGTAATGCATGGGAAGTGAGCAGAACAAGGAGAACAATGTATACAATAACAACAATACTACAAAAATAAGCAACTTTGAAAAACTTAGGAACTCTGATCAACATATTGACCAACCACAATTCCAAAAGATTTATAATAACACATGCTATCCAATTCTAGCTAGAGCTGATCAACTCAGAGTATAGATTGAAGCATAGTTTCTTTTTTTTTTTTTTTTTTTGAGGGAATGGCTAATGCAGGGATTTGTTTTGCATGACCATAAATATTTGTAATGAGTTTTGCTTTTCTTGCCTTCTCAATGAGCAGGATGGGGTAGGGAGACGGCACAGGAAGAAGAGAATTTGGAAATGAAAATTAAAACTGAATTAAAAAATATATTGTTGAGTCATTTCCTAAATGGAAGTAAAATAACCGCTGTAAAATTTAGGAATTACCTTATACATGTTATCATATTGAACCTCTCCATTTTGTAGATTAGGCAATTGAGATATAAGTGGTTTACAATATATACCCATGTAGAAGCAGGATATACAAGCATACATACATCCTTGTAGTTGAGTAATTTTTTAATTGTGTATGTCTCTTTATGACCCCATTAGGAGTTTTCTTGGCAAGGATATTGGAGTGGTTTGCCATTTACTTCTCCCACTCATTTTACAAATGAAAGATTGAGTCAAACAGAATTGAGTGACTTTCCCTGGGTCACACAGCTAGTAAGTGTCTGAGGCCAGATTTGAACTCCAAAAGATAAGTCTTCCTGACTTAAAGTCTGTCACTCTATCCATTATGCCACCTAGCTGCCCACATGCATACATACTTATATATACATACATGTATATGTATAAAGGTCATTTATATATGTGTATCTATATGGATAGGTATAGATAAATATATGTGTGTACACAGGTAGTCAGATTTCATTAGGGTTCTTGGTTTATATAATTTTAGTGTTTAAAGTACCACAGAGATGATTAGCCCAATTTCCTGATATTACAGGTGAGGAAACAGAGATGCAGAGAGGAAAGGTGATATACCCAAGGTAACATATCTCGTGAATGGAAGGCCTGGTATCTGAAGATAAGCCTTAGATCTCAACATAATATTCTCTTTGCTTCAAAGAACTGTTTCGAGAAAAGGAGTTTATAAACTTAAAAAATGTTTTGTAAATGTTATTAAAATCATAATAATGGTTATTTTTCCCACCATAGCCCATTGCCAGAATAGTAACATGGTTAGAGCACTAAATTTGGTGTCAGAAGATTGATGTCAAATCCTAGCTTTGCTACTCTCTCTCCCTATATAACTTTGGGTATTCCTCTCACCTACAAAATGAGAGGTTGAACTCAGTCATCTCAAATGTCATCCTAGTTCTAAATTACATTAAATTTGGTCTCCTTCTGGAATAAAATACTATGAATTAGTTATATTTTAGGCAGAAACTTTAACTTCTTTGTGATCTTCAGTACTGTCAGTTCTTATTTTGGAAGTAAGAGTTCATGATTTTCTCATAAGCTGCGGCTTAACTGTAACATCTTCAAGATCTCCTCTCTTTCAACATTTATTCTCTCTCACTCAAATGCATTGACTATCAATCCTACAACAGGCACTATAAGGGGAAGGGTGGAGTGAACCCCATGTAATTTCCATATTACTGAGGCTACCATTTCCCTGTAACAGCAGACTTACTATGTCCCTTTCAAGAATATTTTCTTGTATCCCTAAAAGAGAGTATCATACAAATTGATTAGGGTATCATTGTTGAAGCACAAATGCAACACAGGCTAACTATAAAATATAGTTTTGATTCAAAAATTGATACTACATTATGGAAATACTTGTTTTATTCCATAAATAGGTATCAATGTTAAAAAAAAAAGAAAAACATAAATAAAAAGAAGATGATGGGACTGGAAAAAATGGATACAGAGGAGAATGGTTTAAAAAAAGAGACTGGAAAATAAAGTTTGGGATTAAAAATTAGAAAAGGCAAAAAGCTAATTATGGAGAAGTCCCATAACTCTACATCATGAATTTATTCTTTTAAAATTTAGAAAGTTTGTCATGATGAATAATGCATATCTCCATTAAAAATGGAATTGATTCTATCTTAACTGAGGAAAATTGGATACCAGTGTGAAAATCATTTCAAAATCCCTTGTCAGAAATCAGACCACTGACTAATCATGACTATTATATACTACAGATCAAAAGATCTTAGTCAAAGAGCCAGAAGAGGTATCAAAAGTCATCTAATCCTGTCCTTCATTCTATTGATGAAGAAAACCTTAGGGACAGAGAATTTACACAATTTGCCTGAGGTCACACAGCTGTAAGATTAGAATCAATATTCAAATCAGGTCATTTGAGTCTAAATTCAGTATTATCCAATAGTATGTTATGTTTGTACTATGATATGTTTGATTTGTTATCTAGATCTACTTAATAATAACAAATAATAAACTTGTGTGCAAATGCAAGAATTCAGAGAAAACTTGACTCCCTCCCTCATCTCCACTTTAGCATTATTAATAGAGCACCAGAACTTGGATAGACTTGAGCTGGAAACTGAAAGAGTTTACTCATTCCAACCCAAGTTAGGTTGGCTTAAGGTGGTTTCCACTAGAAAGGGGAATACTAAGTATAAAAGACAAATTTGACCTAAGAGACTTTCACTCTGCTAGCTTGGTAGTGACTGTAGGTCTGATTCACACACGAGATAGACCTGAGGCTATGGGACATCACCCAAGTAAAGGATTATTGCTCCCTTCTGGGGAAGAGTTCACGTATCAGCTGTAATAAAATGAAAAATCATCAGATTAGAGTGGCATTTCAATGGAAAATGAGTTAATGGTAATGCAGCACCCCCCCAAAAAAAGGCAGATAAGTGGATGATATCACCAGCTCTATGGAGAAGCAGATAGCAGCGCTGCAGGTTGAGAAGTATTTCAAAAGGAAATCAACCCTAAAAGTTTTATATTTTCCAGACCAATTGTGCCCCTAGTCCAACTGATAGTATGGAGGAATGTGGATTTGAACATATTGTAAGGAAAAAGGAGAGATTTCTCATTTTATTTATCATGTTATCTTGTTTAATTAAATGCTTTTAGATTTGACTTGTATATTTGATATGGTTTGGTTTAAAAAAAAGTACTAGTTGGGTATTGTGCTTTTGAACAGATTCTGAGTCAAAGCATTCCTTAAACCAATCTGGATGTTGTTTTCAGAGGTTACATACACTTGAATTCATGGTCTACACACAAATATTCTAGCAAGGAGGTATACACTCACATGCGCACACACATACACACATATTTCTTATCCTTTTTAAATTAACAAAAAATTTCTCATTATATGAAGTAATATGGGAATATGGGCAGCTAGGTGGCAGAGTGGATAGAGTGACAGGTCTGGAGTCAGGAAGACTCATCTTCCTGAGTTCAAATCTGGTCTCAGACATTTACTAGCTATGTGACCCCGAACAAGTCACTTAACCTCAGTTTCTTCTGTAGCACCTACCTCCCAGGGTTGTTACGAAGAACAAATGAGATCATAATTATAAAGCACTTCTCACAGTGCCTGACACATACTAAGTGCTATATAAATATTAGCTATTATTATTATTCCACTGTCTTCCCCCGCCCTGAAAAGCCATGCTAAAAAATTACCCTTTCTTTTCCAATTCCTTCAAATCAGACCTTCAATGTAGCTATTACATATTAAAAGGAAAAGAAATCTATTCCTCAGGTGAATTTCTTTCTCACTAAGGTACAAATATGATAACTCTCTAAGGTGGGGGGGGAGAGTGTTTCATAAGCTCATATAAAATCAAAAGCCATTTATTCCAAGCCTCTTATTTTGCAAATGAACAAACTTGGGACCAAATATGTTAAATGACTTGCTTAGCAAAGTCACACAGATAGCAAGCAAAAAAGAAGTAAATTTTAAACCCAGATCATCTGATTCCAGAGCCAAGGTAATTTCCACTGTACCATGTTGTGTTCACATTTTTAATGAGGACTTTGTTCATCTGAGTTAATGTATATGTAACCAGGGGCTCAAAGCCCAGTTGCAAAAGACTATCCTCATTGGCAGTTGATTGTTTGATGTTCCATGCCTATGGGAAGGGTATAGTTAATAAGAGCTTGGGAGAAGAGAGATATTAGTCTTATCTTCCAGTTTCAAGAGAGAAGATACATAATTTCAGATTCTCTTCAAGGAGAAGTCCTTCAAGAGAGAGAAAAATTCTGGGAGGAAGCTGACATGTAGAAGATTTAGCACCATGATCAAGGTCCTATCCTCAACTTATCATATACTAGAAACTTTGGGAGATTTCTTCTCCCAGATCTGGGACTCCCTCTCTCTTGGTTAAGCTGAGATATCTCACTCCCAAGTAGGAAAGCTCATTCGCTGCATTTTGTCTGACATATCCTCACATATCTGTATAACTTCTCTGATTTCTCTTTACTATTGGCTTAGATAAATGCATTTCTTTCCTATTTTCTTTATGTGATCTTTGTGTAACTTAAATTTGGTAGGAAAGGAGTCAAACCTTGGGTATACAACCTGGGGGACTCTTTCCCCATTAAAAGATAACAATTAGGAGTACAGCTTGAAACTAAAACTATATATCCTAGATTAACAACATTTAGGGAGGCAGATAGATTTAATTCTAACCCATTACCTCCTCATTAAGGAGAGCAGAGTGACAAGCCTTGGGGTCCCAATCACCTGCTTCCCATTCTGGTAGAAATCAAAATCTCTTTTGGAGAAAGGTGGGTGAAACAAACTCTAAAGATAACTATCCATGCCACACCTAGACAAATCAAAATGGAATCACCTGACCTACACACACACACACACACACACACACACACACACACGCCCCTTACATATAATATGTAGTGAAGATATTTTTGAGCAAAGGTGTCTTCTCAGTTTTCTTTGTTTACCCCAGAATACTTCCCATTTTGAAAAGTTGCCAAACCCCTAACCCTGATACTGAAATCTTTTTGTTCATTCTTGCCACTTTAGGCTTTCACATACCCTCAAAAAAATTCTCTCCAGAAATCAATTTAAATCTTGACAGTTTGAGATGATGCAAAGTTCCCTAGAAACAAGTTAAAAGGTGATATATGACTACCAACAAGTAAATATCAAATTCATTCCATAATCTTAGAATGACATTTTTAGCCAGAGATCAACTTTATTAGACAAATTGATAAATTGTTGACACCTTTAAGTATATCACTCCAGAGCTGTAACTAAAAAGCTAGAGTAAGGGCAATAATTTAAAATGCTGAATTTCTGATTCAGGGAATAGGAATTCTGGAATATATAACATGCCTAGTGATAATATTGGCAAAAGCCTAATATTCTAAGCATAACTAAAAATACATTTCATCATACTGCAAACCCCAGGTTTTAAAAAATAATGCAAGTGCAACTTGGAGGATTTCCTCTTCTGTTCTAATCCTAACCTATCCCTCTTAAAGTACCAACTCAAATCCTGCCACGTCAAAGATACTATCTATAACCCCAGCTCATAACAAAGGATTTCCTTTCCTAAACATTCATATAAGATCTTCTCTTGAGCCCAAAATAGCCTGTGGTAAAGGAGTTTTTCTTCTTCCCTAGGAGGAGCCATTCAATTGACTTCTTCCAACCTCATACCTAATAGTACTCAATTCTTGATGTATCCAGACTATGACCAGTGGATTCCATCCCTCTTCCAGGTTGCCATAACCATGGTGACCCTCTCAAGGGCTACCTTTCCCCACACAACATGAAAGGGTAAATGCTGACTCAATTCCTCTTCTGGGGCAACTACATTCATATTCTATCTATCCCTACTTCCTGTCACCTCTCTTTTACCTCTACCCTGCCCTGGACTTTGTTTCATCCTGGATTTCTTGCTACTGGGCTAATTTTTATTCCCTCTTTTTTTTTTAACATTCCCTATCCTTTATCTCAATGCCCAATGACCATTAAGTGGGAACAACACAGCCAAGTGGATAGAGCACTGTGCCTGGTGACCAGAAGACCTGAGTTTGAATCGAGCCTCATTGTGATCTTGGGCAAGTCATTGAATCTCTGTTTTCCTTGGTTTCCTTAACTGTAAAATAGAGGTGACAATAAGACCTATCTTTCAGTGTTGTTGTGAGGTTCTGATATATATAATATGTATTGTATTCCTATACATAATTATATATATTCCAATATATATAATATTTAGCACAGTGGTTGGCATATAGCAATTGCTATATAAATGCTTATTCCATTCTCTTTCTTTCCTTCATTATGGTGTGGTATTTACCATAAAATCTCAGGGCTAGAAGGGCTCTCTAAGGTCATCTAGCTCAATCTATACCTAAACAAGAATTCCCTCTCAAATATAATTTGACAATTGGTCATCCAGACTTTTTAAAGCCATTACCTCTGAAATGGCTCATCACACTTTAGTATAGCTCATTTTACACACAAGCAAGGTTATATTTAAGATTTTGCAAGCTAGGCTTCAGCAATATGTGAACTGAGAACTATGAGAAGATCAGGCTGGTTTTTGAAGAGGCAGAGGAGCTAGAGACCAAATTGCCAATATCTCTGGATTATGTAGAAAGCAAGGGAGTTCCAGAAAAAAAAATCTACTTCCGCTTCATTGACTACACTAAAGCCTTTGACTACGTGGACCACAACAAAATGTAACACGTCCTTAAAGAGATAGGAGTAGCACATCATCTTACTTGTCTCCTAAGGAACTGTATGTGGGCCAATAGGCAATAGTAAGAACCAAACATGGAAGAACTGATTAATTTAAGATCAGAAAAGGAGTATGACAAGGCTGTATATTGTTACCTTATTTATTTAACTTATATATAGAGTACATCATGTGAAATACCAGGTTGGATGAATCAAAAGAATGAAGGTTGCCAGGAGAAATGTCAACAATCTCAGATATGTAGATTATGCAACTCTGATGGCAGAAAATGAAGAAGAATTAAGAAGCCTCTTGATGAGGGTGAAAGAGGAGAGTGGAAAAGCCAGCTTGAAATTTAACATAAAAAAACTAAGATCTTGGAAAATGGTTCTTTCACTTCCTGGAAAATAGAAGAAGAAGAAATGGAAGTACTGTCAGATTTTATATCCTTGGGCTCAAAGATCACTGAAGATAGTGACTGCAGCCATGAAATTAAAAGACCCTTGTTCCTTGGAAGGAAAGCTATGGCAAATGTGGATAACATACTAAAAAGCAGAGACATCATCTTGCCAACAAAAGTCCATGTAATCAAAGCTATGACTTTTCCAGTAGTAACATATGGTTGTGAGAGATAGAGTATAAGGAAAAGTGAATGCCACAGAATCTATGCTTTCAAATTGTGATACTAGACACTTTTGAGAGTCCATTGGACAGCAAGGAGATCAAATCAGTCAATACTTAAAGAAATTAATTCAGACTATTTACTGGAAGGTCAAATACTGAAGATGAAGCTTAAATACTTAGGCCCCATAATGAGAAGATGGGACTCATTGGAAAAGATTCTGATGTTGGAAAAGATTGAAGGCAAAAGGAAAGGAGATGACAGAGGATGAGATAGATAGGTAGTGTCATAGAAGCAATGAACATGAGCTTGGACAGACTTCAAGAGATAGTAATGGATAGAAGGGTCTGATGTACTATGATCCATGAGGTCCCAAGGAGTCAGACAGAACTGAATAAATGAACAACATAGCTCTAACTATTCAAATATTTTCCTTTCCTTACCTCAAACCAAAACCTCCCTCTCTTTAGCTTTTACCTATTTATCTTACTTTTGCCTCTGGAACAAAACAGAACAAGTCTTTGTCTGTCACTTTTTCCAGGTGACAGAAATTTAAACACTTATAGATAGCTATCTACAATCTCTTCCACTAAGTTTTTGATCCTAGCTTGATCACCTTTCTAAGCCTTAGCATCTGTATCTATAAAATTAGCCAATGTAGTTTAGTAGATACAACATTATGACTTTAGTTCAAATCCTGACTCTGCCACTTACTATCTATGTGATTTTAGGCAAATTACATTACCTTTCAAGTCTTATTTTTCTCATCTGAAAAATAAGAGGATTGGGCAAATGAATGAACTCTAGATATATGTCCATAAGACAATCTGAGAATTATTTTCTTGCAGGAAAGAATCATGAAATAAAAGCCTAAGTATTATATTTGAGAAAATAATAGAATAAAATTATATTGAATATCATTATATTAAGTTATATAGCATCAGCAGGAAACCAACAGAAAAGAAACCCAATAGCAGCTCACTCAGAAATGTAGTCACCAAATTCTAGAGCTTCAGCATTGAACAGAAAATATTGCAAGCATGCAAGAGAAGACACTTCACATATCAATTTAAAATAGTGCAAATTACAAAAGAGTATTTTTTGTATACAACAATTTGTCATAATCACAGTGGCTCTCTCAGGGGCCACCTATCCCTATGCTATCCAAAAAGTTAAATATTGAGTCACTTCCTCTCCTGGGGTAACTGCATCTATGTATTGCCTGTGTCATCCCATAACCATGAGAAATGGAAGAAAGGATTGGAATAAAATATTTCAAAAAGTAAAGGCAATCAGTTTGCACCAATGGATGACATTACCTCCACAGCTAAACTTGGCTACCAACTAAAAAGAAGATGGATTTAAAGCAATAGAGAGGTTTGAAACATTTCTACTGAAGAAATTGAATATGATCCCAGAATTTTACATGCAAATTTATTAAACAGAATAAATTTAAGAAAGTCTAATTTCTTTTAAAAGTCACACCTTGGGGCAGCTAGGTGGCACAATGGCTAGACCACTGGCCCTGGATTAAGGAGGACCTGAGTTCAAATCTGGCCTCAGACACATAACACTTACTAGCTGTGTGACCCTGGGCAAGTAACTTAACCTCACTGCCCAAAATAAATAAATAAAAATCTCACCTTGTCTGAGGGTCACTGAGACAACAAAAAGAGAATATTTATAAGCACAGCCCGTGAAAAGGAATCAGGAGTAGGAAATTAATAAGAATATAGAGTTGAATAAGGAGAGGACCTTAGAAATGATCTAGTCTAGCCTATTTGACACAAGAGGGGACTGAGACTCAGGGGTGCAGTAAGTTGCTCCAGGTTATGAAGATAATGGGAGTTGGATTTAGCCCAGGTTCTCTGACTCTAGATACTTCCAAAAGACTATGATCCATCCTTCATGAGTTAATGAAAAATCCATTAAAGGGGTCAGATCCTAGAATACTCTAGAGAAAGAAAGATATAGGGAAGGGTAGAATCCAAATGATTATTTCTTGGAAGGGTTCAACATATACTAAATTCATTGAAACAATGATGTGGAGTGATATGGAAAGGAATATGGGGGCAGGCAAGGTGGAATTCCATAGTTCAAAGTCAGTTCAGGGACATGGTGGATGATGGCTGAGTCAAAACCAAACAAAGCAGCTGGTAGCAAATGAAGAATTAAAAATAATAAATAAATGTATACTGTAAGAAAAAGACAGACACTGTAAGAAAGAGACAGACAGAAAGAAAGAGTCAGAGATAAAGAAAGAGACATAGACATAGAGAGAAAGACAACGAGAGAGAGGGAGGGAGACACAGATAGACCAAAACATAGAGAGGTGGTGTGGTATAATGGATAGGCAGTTGACTTTCGAATCAGGAAGAACTGGGTCTGAGAACCTCTTTAATACATCTTAGCTGTATGACTCTTGACAAGTCACTTGACCTTTGCCAGTGCTCTAGGAAATTCTTTAAAACTATTAAATTGCAGAGCAAGTGTGGATCTCTCTTGGAGTTAACCATACCAATGGTGTCCCGGGTCTGGTCCAAATTCCCTTCCCACTCTTCCCCCTACCTGTCCCCAACATGTTGTAGATATAAATATATGCAAAAGTGGATGATTGTCACATAAATATATTTCTATAAAACAATAACATGTTTTATGCCTTACTGTAATACTTGTCTCTCTCCTAATTTCTAGAATGATCAGTACTGGGAATTTCTAACTCATTAAAACAACAATCTGGTAACACTAGAAACTACTGGGGATTGAAACAGTCCAACTTCTCTCTTTAATGTTTTCAATGCTCTCACTTGCTCAAGGCTGTTGTTTGCCATCATCATCAGTCCATCTATTCAGTATTAAAATTTTTTTCTGTACTTTACTGAAAGTTTTTATCTGGACTTTGCAAATTAATATTTCATATAACAGTTTGTCCCTGGTAGAATAGCTAGAATACTTGATTTGTTTTGGACACTATGACACCTAAAAGAAAAACAAATGGAAAAGCTCTGAGGTAGGGGAACAGTAAGTAAGTAAATGAATCATAATGTTAGAGGGATGAGAAGTAAACAGAATTTAATGATGCCACATTAGCATTAGGGATAGTTGAGGGCAAACAAAATCAGCTCCTATAGCATCAAAAATGGAAGAGGGAAAAAATGTTTATTAGGACTCAACTAATATAATTAGAAATAATGAGGAGAAATTAAACTGGGAAAATGCAAAGGCAACTGCAGGGAATATATCAAGATTGATAAAACAGCAAAATAACTTTTTAAAAATTACACAATTCAATAGTGCTCTAAGTCAAAGCATTGACCTCAAAATAACCCAGGGAGGTAGGAACAACATCAAAGTACTGATTAGAGCAAATAGTGAATTTTGTGAAGTTGGCTGGTTCACTATATCTGAATTTATACTATTTGAAATTATTATGTAAAATATAGTCATTGGTTCCAACTCAACAGAGATATAGAGTACAAATTTGAATAATGCAACCATTTCATGGAGTTCATTATTTGTACTAATTGAGACCTAACTGTATCTAATTAGTGGTGAAACTTTACCAGTTGTGTTCATCACATAGTTCTCACAACCATTCCCTTATCACCAGTTGCAGGGCCATCACCCAAGTTCATGTTAGTAATCTTCTACCAGGTCTATTGAAATAGCTTCTTAGTTGGTCTCCATACCACCAGTCTTTGTCTCTAATCCATTCTCCAAACATCTGTAAAGTTGGTGTTCCCAAAGCACAAGTCTAAGCGTGTCACTACCCTGATCAAGAAGTAATGGTGCAGGGGCAGCTAGGTGGCACAGTGTATAGAACACTGGGCCTGGAGTCAGGAGGACCTGAGTTAAAATCTGGCCTCAGACCAGACACTTGAACTTACTAACTGTGCGACCCAGGGCAAGTCACTTAACCCCAATTGCCTTACCAAAAAAAAAAAAAAAAAGTAATGGTGTTTCCCTATTGCCTCCAAGACAAAATACAAACTTTTTTTTTTATTTAAAACCTTTCACAATCTAATTCAAACATATGCAGCCTTTCCTCAGCACTGGATACACAGGTCTTCTTACTCTTCCCTATACCCTGCTTTTGTATAGGCAGGATTCCATGTTTGGGATACTCTCCTTTCTCACCTCTCCCTCTTAGAATTCCTAGATATATTCAAGTTTCAGCTCATGAACTATGTCCCATGCAAGGCCCTTCCTCCCACTCATTCTTTCCCCACCCCAACTTTACCCCTATCACCACTTCCCAAACAATTTAATTTTTGTAATATTTTGTAGTTATTTGTCTGCTTTTTCTTCCTAGTAGAATATAAATTTCTGGAGGGAAATTGCTATTTTTGTCCTTGTCTTTGAATCTCTAATACATAGGATAGTACTTAGCAAATAGTAATACTTTAATAAATGCTTATTGAATTTAAAGAATTGTAAATGTTAACTCCATTTTATAGATGAGTAAACCAAAGCTCAAAGAATTGTGATTTGCCTATGGTTGTATAGTTACTAAGAACCAGATACTAGATTTGAACTCAGAGCCTACTTGACTCCATTCCCAAGGCTCTTTATACCATGCTACATCTTACTTCACATGGCATATTTTTATATTTAAACTGTTGGAGTGAGAAACTCAAAGGAAGGTGACATTCTATGCTGGAAGGGAGTCAATTTTGTTAATGTTCTCATTTCTACCAATGTGCTAATATGTCACACCTCAAAATAAGTTGCTCTTTATAATCATTGTGCATTGATAGGCCCTTCCAACATAACCTGATGTATATTGTTCTAGCTCAATCTCAGTTCTATACTATTGTCAAATTCTAAGGTAAAGAGAATGGAAGTTCAATAAACAGAGTCCAAATGTAAGATGGCCACCAGTCTTCAGGTAACCTTGCTGAGGTTCTGACAGTTCCTTGGCTTGCTTGACTTAAAGGTAATAAATGAGAAGAACTAGAAAATTAAGGAGATATGCTGAGACAGTGCCACATGGTGGTCGAGAGAAAGACAAATTCTTTTCACCTTCCAGTTACAATGGGAGGAAAACAATGGGTGGAAAAATCCAAGGCCTTTGGGATGCTAGAAAGAGTCTGCTATATTGTGAATAGATTGTCTTCACAATATATAACCTTTATGACTACCTTTACTTATCAATGAGTAACTATTTTGAGATCTGAAGGGTATAGACTTCAAGAATAACCTATCATGTAAGCTTTATTATTTCCTTCCTATAAAAAAAGAAAAAAACATTGAATCTTCTCTGTATAAAAAGCATGGAATTATTTTTAAAAAATCAATCTGTTTGATCCCCAGTGCTGTCCTTTTTGAGTCACACACAGGAAACCTGACAGGCTTCATGTTCCTCTCCAACGATTCATGCTGAGCTAATAGTCTCATATGATCAATGAATGAAATGACATAAGATGGCAAAGTGAATTGTCCAATAATTCATAATCACATTGTTTTAGCTTATTGGGCACATTCCAATGAGCACAGGAAATCTTTCAGTATCACATGATTTTCCTAATAGTTTTACCATAACTGTATCTTGCCACTGTATTGCAGAATAATAACTGAGTTTGCCATCAAATGTACTCCCATGGTTTTGATGACAATTTCATGATTTTGAAAAAGAGCAACATTTTTCCATAATAAAGACGTGTGAATAATTGCATAATAATGAGGATAATAATTGCATTATATTAAAACACTTCTTTTTATTAAAGTCAATGGCACTCCTAAAGAACTATAAGAAACATTGACTATTAAAAGAATGAATGCATCAGATTCTATATAGTGATTGAACGCCTTGCCACAGATAATCTGTCATAGAAGTCACAATCCTTGTTTCAGTGATATACTGATCCTTGTTTAATGGTCAGTTAGTCAACAAGTGTTTAATAAAGGCTTATTATGTGTTAGGCACTGTGTTAAGAGTCCCTAAGGACTAAGTCAGTTTTATTGACTAGGCATGTGGCTTCTCCATCTTGTACCTCTCTCTAGTTCTATATATGATTTCTCTCTTCAACTCAGTGTGCTTCTCTTTCTACATAGGTCCCTTCACTTCTACATCCTTCCAACCATGAAGAAGGCAATGTTATACAATGAAAAGAACATTCAATTTCAAATCAGAATACTCGGACTTGAGTGCAAGTACTACTTATGTGATCCAGGGGAAGGCATTTAACCTCTATGATCCTCAATTTCTTCAACTACAGGACAGGGATGATACTATTTGCAGTTCTTCATGGGGTTGCTATGATAAATGTGCTTTGAAAACCTAAATAAATTGTTTTTGTTATATGAAGGTGATATTATCATTATAACCCAAGACAGAATCACTTAGTTAAAGTCTGTATGATTCATCATGAGCTCAGCATTTAGCTCTAAAACAATTTCAATAAAATTACTACTAATTTACATTTTTCAGATTTACATAGTGCTTACAGGTTTGCATAGCACTTTCCTCACAACTAGATGAAATAGGGAGTTGATTCACCAGTATTTATATATCTTTTTTGTAAATTTTGTTTGTTTATTTCTATTCACCTATAGCTAATAGCTAACCTTTACAAAGCTTTTTAAAGTTTGCTAAGCACTTTATAAATTTTATCTTATTGTATCCTCACAGAAAATCTAGGGGACAAGTGCTATTATAGTCTCACTTTAAAAATTATGAAAATTGAGGAAAACAAAACCTAAGCAACTGGCCTAGAATCACATAGTTAATGTGTAAAGCTCCCTTACTTAAAGATTCCTTACTTAATTTGAACTCAGTTCTTCTTAATTCCAGTTTTAGCATTCTATTCATCTTTCTACCTACTTATCTACTTGTTTTTCTAGCCAGACTTGTGATTTTATCAGTATATCAAATTCCCCGGTTTGGAAACTTCTTCCACACATAAATTTATCTGTAACTTTATGATTTTAGAGAATCATCTAGGTGTCTGAGAAGTAGTAACATTCCCAGGGTTGGAAAAATAGTATATGTTTGAGGCAGAACTTAATCCATGATCTTTCCTACTCTAAGGTCAGACCTTTCGCTATGTCAGTCTGATTCTGACAATTACAAAAGAATAAAATTACAAAAAAAAAAAAAAGTGGATTTGTTAAACATGAAAATGGCCAGAAAGAGTAAGGAATGGGAGTAGGGGGAAGAGTATACATATGGTGATCAAATTCTAACAAACCAAATAGGGATGATGGGATGGGTAGAAGAAGAGCTCTCAGGATGTGGCTTGGAATTTTAGAAGGAATAAAAAGAATGCTAAGAAATCCCAGACTAGGAGGAGAATTGCTACCAGGAGACCACTAAATTTAGAAGGTCCCAAATTGGTATCACAGGTACAGGTTAAGCAAGATGGTAAATGTCAGTACAATTAATACTCCTGAAGCCCAGTCAGCATGCTGGCTCACTGCAGAGCTGCCATCCCTCCACCAGGCTTTAAGGAAGTCAGAGCCAAGCATCTCCTAAATCCCTGGGTACTTCCTTCCCAAGTCAAGACTGACAATTGGGTAGGAGATGGGAACATGCCCTCCCCCATCCAGTCAGGGATGAGCTTAGTATCTGGTAATAGGAACTAGAACTAGATGAGTGAGGGTTGTGGGGAGGAACAAAGAGAATTGTAGGATTATCCCATCTTCAAACCATGGATTCAAGTAGGATCTCTGCTGTCCATACTGTCCATCACCTACATATCCTCACCTCACTTGGACCTCCCCTTAGTGATGGAAGGTAGTTTGCTTCAGGAGGGAGAAATTCACCCATAGCAATCTCCTAGCATCTGACCACTGTATGGTAGGAAGGAAAATCCCATTGGTATTGGGCATGAAAAGGCCATATGCTATTGTTCCTTCTCATCTTTTCAAGAGTCCTAGACCTTTCCTGTCTGACTGAGAAGGAAGAATGAATGAGCACCATGGTTCCCCACTGAACACTGTGGGGATTAAGAAAAAGCTTCCTGCTGGATACAGAGAGAGAGAGAGAGGGAGAGATGGTGTAGAGAACTTCTGATATCAATGGGATGCCCCTTTCCACCCTTTAAGGGCCAGGCTCTAAGGTGCCACTACAACTCAATATCTCCTCTCTTGACCACTTAGCCCATCCCAACCCTCCTTCCACGACTGGCAAAAGGCCAAAGGGGGTCTAAGAAGGACAGAATAATGAATGTCAGAGGCTTTTCTCAGATCCATTACTTGGGGCAATTCCATGCTTCTCCCTCATCCTATTTCATGTTTATGTACCCAATATGTCTCAACAGAGAGGCTTAAAGATTAAGGGGGACCTATTGTTGTCATATATAACCCCCACCCCTGGCCCCAGTCTTAGCTTGGGTAAAAGATGCCCAAAGCATCAGAGATGACAGACTCCAAATTCAACATGTCAAATGGTGGGTAACAGGTAGGATTTTGGCAGTCTTATTCTATCCTGCCTTACAAGTATTCACAGTCCTCACACCTACAATCCCATTTTTGCACTATGTAGAACAATTGCTGTTCTATGTTGTGAGAAGAAATTTTCTTACTGAGACATCCATTCATTTACAAGGTCCTCTGTTTCATGTTCAAAGTCCTTTCAAAACTGGCCATCTCCTACTTTTCCACTCTTCTTACACTTTACATTCAAGTAACGCAAGCCTCCTGGCTATTGTTTAAAAAGACACTCTATCTCTTGGCATTGTCTCTGGCTGCCCCTATGCTTGAAATTATCTCCCTTCTCAATTCCTCCTATTGGCTTCCCTGGCTTTCTTTAATTCCCAATTAAAATTTCATCTTCTATTTATCTTGTTTGTAGTTTGTTTGCACATATCTGCTTACTTGTCTGTCCTATCAGATTGTGAGCTCCTTGAGGGAAGAGTTTATCTTTTATCTATTATTGTATGCCCAGAGCTTAGCACAATGCTTGACATATAGTAAGTGATTAGCAAATGTTATCGAGTGACTGATTAGTCCAGAAAAAGAGGGTGGGGGGAGGAGGCAGGGCAGGAGCTGCTCTTTTCTAGCCCAAGTTACAACTATGCCTAATTATTTATTGCACATTGTGTTAATAGTTGAATATAGGCAAAATAATACAAATTCATTTCCTAAGAGATTATCTGATAATTTTTTTTTGTTCTCGAATTTCCTATAGGGAAACCAAGCTTTGTTACTAAACCCAATCCCCTTGCAATCAACCAAAATTGGAACAGGAAGAAATTCTTCAGTGTAATAATAGAGAAATTGTGTTCAAAGTGTCCTCTGTGTGTGCTAATCACTCCAAAATTAACATTCTTCAGTCATTTAACATTTATTGAGTATCTACTTTTAACATAATTATCAGGTTGTTTGAAAATGAATGAACTAGAAATGGGAGCAGAACTTAGCAATATTTCTTACCAAAAACACACCTATCTCTTCTGAATTCATGTGGTACAAAGGTACACATACATGATATTGTATAAATAGTTGGTTGCATATACATACACATATTTGTGCATATGTATATATATTATATGTACACAAATATATATATATATATATATATATATGTTTGTGTATGTATAATCTCATGAGGACAAAGTAGGTTCTCAGTGAATGTTATTATTTCCCTAGGCCTTGATGAAAGACAAATGTGGGGGCCAAAGAAGATGCAAAGACTCTTAGAATGTAATAAGTCAGTATGAGATTCCCAATGAGACTGTGATAATCACATATTCATCTGATCCAGTTTAAGATAGACTGAACTTTTCTTTTTCATCATTTATTTTAACACAAAGCTTTGTGTTATCAATTTTATAAAAAAAAATCAAATGCACTAAAAATAAATGCTTGTGTAGCATTTTTGGTAGATGATTATCATAAAAATAGTCTCTCTCCAAAGCTGTCAGAAACCACTTCTTCCTCCAAAACCACTCTGCTTCCTTAGCTTTCAAGCTAGATGTGTCTCTGATGACCATGTAGCAGAGAAGGAAGATGCTGAGGAGGCTAAAATTGGCAATAATAAACCATTCTTCGTAATCTCCAAGGCCTTCAAACTGTTCCCTTTGCACATAGCATAAGTACAATGTTCACTGAGTCAGGTGTCTACACAGGATTTGTGAAAAATATGCTTGCAGGGCAGAATCTGAAAGGTTTGCCTGTAGCTCTTTATTCATACAGTGCAATGACCAAATCTGGGTCTGTTTCCTCATCACACTTAACTGTTTTTGTCAGTTTACTGAGGGCTTTCTTGGCCACATCTCCAAGACAATGCAGGTTCCTGTCCCAGGCATTTCTGTACCTGATCTTCTGTATGAAGTAAAATATCAGCCATGCTGAAGAAATAATCATCAGAATAATAAAGGGTTTTGACAGGAAGACTTAAGAACCATGGCTGAAGTTCTTTCATGGCATATGAGTCCCAATAGCTGTGGTCATTTGTAGAGAGTTATTCTTCTCCAGATAACTCAAGTCCTTACTCCTCAATTTTGTTTATTTCTCTAAATCTATATTTATTTCAAAGCCAAGGGGCAACATGAAATGGTTGATAGAGCCCTATAAGAACTTTGAGTTAGAAAGACCTGAGTTTGAATCCCATCTCAAACATTAGCCATGTGACCCTGGGCATTTTAGTTAACCTCTTTGATCCTCAGTTTCCTCATGTATAAAATGGGAGTAATAATAGCACCTCCTTCCCAGCGTTGTTGTGAAAGTTAAATATGTATACCTACTTTAAAAACCTTCAAGAGTTATATGGGACCAGAGTATCATAGATTTTAAGCAAGAAGGACTTCAGAGGGTATCTAGGCCAAACCCCTCACTTTATAGATGAGAAACTGAGACCTCTGATTCTAGAGTCAATACATGTTCCGTTGTACCATGTTGACATAAATATCTATCTATCTATCTATTATTATTATATTTATTGTTATTATTATTTCCAGGCTCAACTCCTATACCATTTCTACCATAAAGTGTTTACTGAAATATACACCGTTCCAGTCCTCAATGATTATTCCAACCTTTGAAATGCTGTTGCACTTCTTACAATCATTTAACAAGCATTTATGAAGTCCCTGCTATTTGCCAGTCACTAGAGACACAAAGACACAAAAAGTTCCTGTACTTCAGAAACTCAGATTCTATTAGAGGAAAAACCATGCATATACAAATAAATATGTAAATAAGCATAAAAGAAATGCAAAAGAGATGTTCAGAACCTTTCCTTTAATTAGAGAAAGCCTAGATTTCTAAATTTAATCAATCAATAGGAGGTGTGTGCTAGGATTGAATCAATCAGTCAATCAAGGACATTAAGGTAAGAGCCAGAAATCCAGATAATCAAGTGGAAAAGAGTAGAACATATTTAGCCATTGGATGAAATGGATAAATGGAATACAGTAAACCTATAGGAATGAGCTAAAAAAGACTTAGTCATGACCAGTGGGTCTTATATAAAATAGCAAGCTATTTCCAAACCTAAGCATTTGAATATCTGTCAAGCTAGCGGAGAGAACAGTTCCAGTCAAACCTCTGATAAGTATTCATTTTAGCGGGAGGGAAAAGAAGAGTAGATAAGCCCCACTTCCAAACATAGAAATACCCTTTGAGCTTTTTATGGTAAACGTCAATTGAGGAAGGAAGCTAGAAATCTAATAGGTGGAAGTGAAGAGGTCTTCTAGACATGGGAGAGAGTTCGTGCATAGGTGAAGAAATGGGAAACAGAAGGTCATATCAGAGGAGCAGCAAGTGGTCCAATTTCGCTTCAAGGTAGAATGTACAGAGGGGGAAATTGTCTGACTAGTCTGGAAAGATAGGCCAAAGCCAGATTGTGAAGGGCACTGAATGAATGAGGAGTTGTTATTTTTTCCCCTAGAGTCAACAGGAAATAAATGCAACTTCTTCATCAAAAGAGTAACCTGGTCAGGTAACAGGGTGCACAGAGTTTACTGGTCTGTTAACTGTCCAATTGACAGTAACACTTATTTTGTAGTTAGCATATGCCAGCATGCATTGTCATTTAAGTACTGAAAGCATGTCACCTAAGTCCTATTCAGATGCATCATAATAGCATGAAAGGGACCCAGGTTTCCGTAATGCCAATAGAGCACAAACCCTGGCAGGCCTCCTCAAGCTGAAAAACCTTCAGCACACACCCAGGCATGGAGTGTATACTTGCCATCTAATAATAGAAGGCATTTACATAGTGCCTCTGAAGGGCCAGGCACTGTGCTAAGCACTTTACAAATATTACCTCATTAATCTTAACAACAACCCTGAGTGAGAGATGCTATTATTATTTCCATTTTACAGAAGAGAAAACTGAGGCAAACAGAAGTTAAGTGACTTGCCTAGGATCACACAGCTAGTAAATGTCTGAGGCTAGATTTGAACTCAGGTCTTCCTGACTCCAGTCTCAGTACTTGATCCACTGTGACCTAGCTGCCTCTATAAACCTCTATAAACCATCTCCAGGAGAGTAGCTGGTTTTTCCAGTCTTCTTATACTTTGTACCCCATAATGAACTCTGCAGTCCAGTAACACTGGACTCCTTGCTGTTCCTTGAACAAGATACTCCGTCCCCTAACTTTGCACATTTTCACTGGCTGTCCCCCATACCTGGAACTCTCTCCTTCCTCATCTATCTCTCTTGGCTTCACTGGCTTTCTTCAAGTTGCAAGTGAAATCCCATCTTACTTGAAAAACCTTTCCCAGGCTTCCTTAATCTTGGTGCCTTCCTGCTTAGAGTATCTCCAACTTACTGTGTATATATCCTGTTTGTACATAGAGGTTCACATGTTGTCTCCTCTATTCAACTGTGAGCTCCCTGAGAATAGGAACTTCTTTATTTTTTTACCTTTCTTTGTATGCTCAACTCTTAGCACAGTGCCTGACACATAGTGGCATTTAATGAATGCTTGTTGATTAACTTACTTTCTTTTTAACAACACTACCACTTAAAGAATGTCCACGAAGGCACAGAGAGGTGTGACCCTTTCTGATAAAGAGTGTACCTACATTGATGAAATCTTGGGGGCAGAGGGGAGCCTTAAAATGTTGAAATATAAGTATTTATTAACTCTCCCCAAATAAATGTTATGCCCCTCTAGGGCAGGAGGAGATGTGTTATAATACCTCTTTCAACATTCAGCTCTAGAATAATTTAATATCCTTGGGGTAAAAGTAGGGGAGGGGGAAAAACAGATCTGCAATATCATTGGTATAAGGAACTCTCTCCAAAGGAGGAGAGAGTTCTAATGTAGATATACTGGTACTCTACAATGTTTTGTCTTAGAGTTACCTTAGACTTGTAGAGGTTAAAGCACTTACTCAAGGTCCCCCAGCAGGTATGTGTCAGAAATGTGACTTGAACTCTTGTCCTCTTAAATCTGAGACCTCCTCTCTCTCTCTACTCTACCAAGTTGCCTTTCTCATCTACATGGTGGGCCATAAAGAAATATCTATTGCTAATGACTATAGTGAAGGGTAGGAGAAGATTATGTAGGCATTTAATTTCTGTCCTACTCAATATGCCATTTATTATATACTTCTTGCAAGGTATTTATTTTTTCACATAGATTCCTTGTCTTCTCTTCTAGACTGTAATCTCCTCCATAACAAAAACTATGTCCCAATCTTCTTTGCATCTTCCACAACTTTTAGCTCAGCACACATTGATTAATTAATGAATTTTTTTGTCATTGTTGATCATCCTTGTTGATCACCCATGACTAAATAAAAATATATACATTTATAACATACCCTGGGGAGGAAGGGAACATGCATTTATTAAGCACCTACTATGTGCTAGGTGATGTACTGCTTTACAAATATTATCTTGTTTGATCCTCAAAATAATCCTGTGAGATAGGTTCTATTATTACCCCATTTTATAGTCAAGGAAATTGAAGCAAACAAGTAAAAGCCTTGCTAGGGTCATACAGCTAATTAATGCCTGAAGTTGTATTTTCATTTAGGTGTTTCTGAGTCCAAACCTGCCCTTCTATCTACTGTGCCATGTAGTTACACTTGAATTTGGAATACAGGTGCCCAGAGTTCATCTAATTACTTCTCCCTTCAGGGTTCTGGAAATAAATCTGAGAGGTGGGGTTTCCAGTACGTTTGCTCACAAAACCCAACTAGAGTGCTTCCAATTAGTAATCATTCAGTAGCTTGAAATAGCTTTGGGGAAAGAGTATTAACCAGGAAGATAGACTGATAACAGAAGTAACAAAAAACCTTCTCCCACAAACATGGGACACACTCTTCCCTTGCACAAACAAGTTCCCAATGAAGAATGCGGTCTAAATTAGAATATGGTGGTAGTGACACATGTATGGCAACATAAGCCCTGGCAGTGGAGTCCTTTTCCCTCTTTATGAAGTCCTCATAAATTTCCTCTTTAAGTGAAGCTCTCTGATGGGTTCCAAAGATCAGTTCTTTACAAATTACAAAACCTATACTTCTCTGTCTCCAAAAGTGACAAAGCCTGAAGTTGTCATCATATCCATATGATTCTTTTTCCACGTAGGCCTGCATGTTTCCTCTGTCATTGGCTACTACTGCTCTGATAGGCACTGATACTATCTCTGATGAACTCTGTTGCTTACTCCAGTTGCCAGTGAGATATCTTCTGCCTTTGAAGAATCTCCCAAATTCACAGTAGACTGGGAGCTCTCCTCTCAGAATACAAATTCATCCAAGATCAGGAAAAAATAGGACAAAAAATAGAATCCCCTTGTGGTCATAGACATGAAGCAGGTGGATGGGAGATAGGATGGAAGGCAGCCATGCTTAATCCTTCCCCTATACATACCTGTAGTACTGTATACCTGGCTTCCTTTACTATATACCAGGCCACAAAAGAGACTGAGATGAGTATGTCACACCTTTTGGTATGCACACTAGATCCATCTCAGACACTCCTGAGTCATCAGTTATACCAACTCAATAATGAATTAGAGAAATCATCCTATGACTCATGATCAGAAACCAAATCCTTTTCCATGCAGTGCTGAAACTAGGTATGTTCTCTAAGGGTTAGGCCATTCTTAGGCTGCCCAGGCCTCTTGCACATTTATTATATATGCTTGCAGAGGGAATATAATATTTATACACAGGAAAGAATAAAATTGTGAATTTATAAATTAGTATCTTTAACTCAAACTTTAGAGGTGGAGTGGAGGAGGTGATAAAATATTTAAATATAGTATTTTCAACCTAGCATGTTTTAACATGTTTTATACATTTTATATACTACTCAGATCCAGACTTTTAAAAATTTATTTTATAATAGCAGAATCTGAGCACAATAAGTAGTTAATTTTGGACATCAATCAATAAACATTTGTTGAATACCTAATATGTGCCAGGCTCTGCACTAAGCTGGGAATACAAAAAAAAAGGCAAAAAACAGTCCATAGTCTCAAGGAGCTTACAATCTAATGATACTAACCACATGCAAACAAATATATACAAGGCAACTTATATACATGATAAATAGGAAATAATTATCACTTTATGATGCTATCTCTTATTCCCTGCTTATATGCTATAGAATATAAATGAGTTCCTTTGATTCTAAAGTCCAGCAATACTCCAACACAACAGATTTAAATTAAAATTGCCAAAAAAGACTTAGATTTAAATGAAAATTTTGCTATATACGCGTCTGTTACTAAAAATAGATCCTTAACTTTTACAAACTTTTTTCCCCATCACATATGTATTAAAGAGGTTGGAAGGTAGATTTTTTTTTCCCCTCCACTAAACCAAAACATAATAAAGTCAATGTGTATTTGCACAGCCTTACCCTGAACCCAGTCTTCCGTATTTGCCTATTTATTGTTGGTCCTCTTTAGGACTCAGTGCCATTTGCAGGACTAAGAAAACTAATAAAAACTAATAAAGCAAGAAAAGCAGAACCCGTCATGCATGCAGCAACACTATCACTCTACCTAAAATACAGGATGCAAAATGAAACAGTAGGTTAGGGGGCATTGAAAAAGGAGTGGAGAGAAAAGTACCTATCAGGAAAGAACCATGAGAGAAAAGAAGAGAACTGAGAAGGACAATGTTAGTTAGCACACAATTCAAGGACAATGTCAAGTGACCCAAGACAGAAGTTTAATTCTGTCTAAAAAACATTTATAGAAAACATTATCTACCTTTCAACCTCTTTAATACATGTATGATGGGGGGGAAGTCTGTAAAAATTAAGGATCTATTTTTAGTAATAGACACATATATAGCAAAATTTTCACTTAAATCTAAGTCTATTTTGACAATCGTTATTTAAATATGCCATGGTGGAATATTGCTGGACTTTAGAACCAAAGGGACTCATTTGTATTCTATAGTATATAAGCAGGGAATAAGAGGTAAGGCCATAAAGTGATAACTATTTCCTATTTCCTGTTTATCCATTTATTAAGCACCTATTATATGCAAGGTAATTGCTAAGTGCTAGGATTGAAAAAGCCATCATTCTACAAAGTAAACATCTCCTGTCCTCAACTCACATTTTACCATGTAAAAATATAATGAAATTTAAGATAATTTGAGAATCAAAAAAGCACTAACAATGGGGTCTGGGGGGTAATGCATCATTTAGAGGCAGTGCCTGTGCAGAGCTTTGAAAGAAACTAAGGATTATAAGGAGGAACAGTAGGTATTGAATGAAGAGGGAGTGCATTCCAAGCGGGAGAGACAGACTGTGCAAAGGCCTGGGGGAAAGAAAAGGGAAACCAGACTTTGGGAAAACTGAGTACTTAAAGAATAGTAATGTACTCAGCATAAATAAGGATGTATGGATGCAAGTCGGGGGAAAGGAGTTCCATTTTGAAAATGTTAATCTTGAAATGCCTATGGGCCATCCAGGTAGAAATGTCCAATAGGCATTTGGGGTATAGGACTAGAATGCAACAGCACAATTAGGATTATATACAGAGATTTAGGAGTCATTTACGAGATGATAATTGAACCAATAATAATAATAACAACAATAATAATGACAATAACTGTTTTAATGTTTCCAAAGTGATATGTGCATATATATAGTGGTATATTAATATGTGTGTGTATAATTTCATTTAATAGTAGTAGTAGTAGCTAGAATGTGTATAGCATTTACTACATGCCAGGCATTCTGTTAAGCACCTTACAATCACTTTTTCATTTGATCCTCACAACAATTCTGGGAGGTTGTGCTATTATCCTTATTTTACAGATAAGGAAACTGTGGCAAACATAGGTTAAGTGACTTGCCCAGGTTCACACAGCTAGCGAGTCTGAAGAAGAATCTGAGTTGAAGTCTTCTTGACTCTAGGTCTAGCACTCTAGCCATGGTACTATCTATTTCCTGAGTTCCCAGGGGAACAGGTGAGATTACTGACAAAGTATGGAGAAAAAAGAGGAGAGGACCAGGAAAGGTTCTTGGAGAAGACTCTCAGGAGGTAGGAGATGAATGGTGAACCAACAAAGGACATTGTAGAGTTGTCAAGTAGATAGGAGGAGAGCCAGGATGGGTGTCAAAAGATTAATTAGGAGAGAGTATGCAAGAGAAACTATCAACACCATCAAAAGCTGAGACTCCCTAAGAAGGATGAATATCGAGAAAAGGCCACTGACTTTTGTAATTAAGACATTGTTGTTAATGTTTGAAAGAACAATTGTAGTTGGGTGGAAGGGGATGCAGGTCCAGTAGTAGTAGTAGTAGTAGTAGTAGTAGTAGTAGTTGTAGTAGTTGTTGTTGTTGTTGTTGTTGTTGTTTTTCCAGAGTTACGCTTTGAAAGAGAAGAAAGTTGTCAAACAATATTGGTTGAGGGGATGGCAAGTTGGAGAGAAATTTCTTTTGTTTTTCTTTCTTTTTCTAAAGGACAGGAAAGACCTGAGTATGTTTGTTGAGAATTAGGGGTAAGCCAGTAGCTAAGAAGACCTTGAGGATAACAGTGAGAAGAGATAGGAATGATCCTAAGGGAAATGGCCTGGAGGATCCTGGGTTGGGATCATCAGGCCTAGTATAAAAGTTGGCCTTGTCAAGGACAGAAGTCACTTCTTTCTCAGAGCTGAACAAGAGAGGAGAGAGAAAGGAGCTAATGAAGAGGGATTGGTTTCAAGGAGGGGAGGATAGTGAGCTCATAGATGGTCTCCATTTTTTTTTTCAGCTTAGAGCTTGACAGAGTCCTGTGTTTAGGACCTAGCCCTGCTCTACTGTATATATGTTCCTGTGAGAACACTTTTGAACTAAGCCTCTTCACTGAACAAAGTGATTTATCCTATCTATCCTAAAATTATGTCAGAAGGCACCCTTTTTCAGCACTTTGCCACATAGCCTTGCTTGGAGTATAGTGTGCCTAAGGCCGTAATGCTCTCGTGCTCTCTCTCTCTCTCTCTCTCTCTCTCTCTCTCTCTCTTTCTCTCTCTCCATATATAGATATGTACATACATATATGTGTGTATATATCAATATCTATATAGATATGTAAACATAGATACAGATATAAAAAACTGCCAATATGCTGTGAGTGTCTTTCAGGCTCCACTGAATGTAGATTGTAGATTGACCATGTTGACAATTGATCCACTGTTCAGTGCAGCTAAATTAAGACGAGGAATGTGCAGGTTGGATGAAGAGTGGGAGGAGGTAGGAGAGGCAGGGGCTCTGAGGCTTCTTTAGTATAGTATAAATTATCTTGGCCTGTAATAGAAGTCCTACTGGTGACATAGATCACAAGAACAATCTGACTTTTCCAACATAAGAAAGATAACATAGAATCAAAAGCAAAGGGAGGAAAGGAGGGAGGGAGAATTAGAGAGGGAATTATACCCTTCTGTGAGAAAAGTTTTGGAGCTTGGCAATGTTTCAAACATTGCTAAATCACTGACAATTTTAAAAGAAAATAAAACTATATTTTAAAATGTGTATTCTTTTTTTTTTAAATAGGACAAATGATGAAAAGCTTTTGGGTGGATAACACGTCATTCTGTCTTCATGGCAACAACACAACATCTCACTTGTGGGTATATAACATTTTTGCGATATGTGCTCAAAACAGAATTCTTTTCTCTCAAAGGATAGTCTTTCAAGCTTTATTAAAGTTTTTAGAATTTTTGCAAATCAGCTTTATTATAATTCAAAAAAATCCTATTTCCTCATTCTAGTACTGGGAATTTAAGCATCTCATTCATCTTGTATTAACTTTATCATTTTATTTATCATTATTTATTTATCATTAATTTTGTCCTGTTACTTCAACATCAAGTTGTGATCACATAGGCACTGTCTAGGGAAGATAATTTCATTTAGTTGAGAGAATTTAAAATGAGGAGTTAAATGTCCAGAGGTCTTATTCCTGACTTTGTTATACTCTTGTGTTCCTAGTGAAGAATATGATACCAGTTCATATCTAAGAAGTCAGTATCAAACCACTTGATGCCTCAGTTTTCCCCTTTGTTAAATGGAGACTCCAATACATGTTGAGTCATATTCCTGATTAAAAGAGTAGAGAGAGAAACATAATCATTCCAAAATTCTTCATATCATGGAACAGAAAGCAGTGGTGTGGATAATTCAAAGCAAGGGAAGAGCCCTAAGCCATTATCTTTGGTATAGGAATACATTAGGTGATTTTCTTTTCTAAAAGCAGATTTATCTTTCTAATTATGTTGTGTTTAGACTGCTATTAAATTTCCTTAGCACATCTCTAGTGAGATAGGTTCAAGGTGGATCATATAATCATATTAGATATCCAACAAAGGTCGACTAGGAATTTAACATCTTCTCATGGGGAGAACACAATCTAGATTAATAGGTTAATAATCAAGAATTAAACATGATAATAATCTTATTAAAAAACTTTAATCTCTTTGTGTAAGAGATGGTGTATTACTAGTCAATACAGTAATATTTCTTTATAACACAATCTGCTACAACTCTGAACAGGCAGTTTCTAACTTTCCAATAGAAACAAACTGGCAAATATAGGGGTTAACATTACACCAAAGAGATCTTAAAGCCATTACATGTAAAATAATAATTAACATTAATTTTTTTTAAATTGAGTTCCAAATTTTCTTCCTCCATCTCACCCTTCCCCCACCCATTGAGAAAGCAAGCAATATGATATAAATTATACATAAGAAGTCATGCAAAATGTATTTCCATATTAGTCATGTTGCAAAAGAAAACATATACACATTAAAAAAAACAAGAAGATAAAGAAAGTATGTACTAATCTATACTCAGAGGTCATCAGTTCTCTCTCTGGAAGTGGATAGCATTTTCTATCCTGGGCCCTTTGGAATTGTCTTTCATCATTGACTTCATCAGAGTAGCTAAGTCTTTCACAGTTGATTATACTTACAGTATTGCTGTTACTGTATACAATGTTGTCCTTGTTCTGCTCCCTTCACTTTGCATCAGTTCCTATTAAATCTTCCAAGATTTTTTCTGAAACCATCCGCCTTGTCATTTCTTATAGCACAATAGTATTTCATCACAATTATATATCACACCTTGTTCAGTCATTCCCCAAATCATAGGCATCTCCTTGATTTCCAATTCTTTGCTACCACAAAAGAAGCTGCTATAAATATTTTTGTACAAATAGGTCCTCTTCTTCTTTTTTTTGTTTATTTCTTTGGGATACCAACCAAGTAGTGGTATTGTTGACTCAAAGGGTATACAGAGTTTTATAGTCCTTTGGGTGCAGTTCTAAATTATTCTCCAGAATGGTTGCACCACTTCACAACTCCACCAACAGTACATTAGTGTCCCAATTTTTCCACATCCCCTCCAACATTTCTCATTTTCTTTCTGTCATGTTAGTCAATCTCTGATAAATGTGAGGTGGTATTTCAGAGATGTTTTGATTTGAATTTTTCGAATCAATAGTGATTTAGAGCATTAACAATGATTTTGTAAAGCTTCTTGCTTATGAACCAAAAAGCAAGACTTTTTTGCTCTTCTTTTTAAAATTTATTTAGTATTTTCCCCAATTAAATACAAAAACAGTTTTCAACATTCATTTTTGAAACTTTGAGTTCCATATTCTTTCCCTTCCTCTCTTCCCTCTCCCTTCATTGAGAAGGCAAACAATTCAATGTAAGTTATACAAGTGTAGTCAGACAAAATATATTTCCATATTAGCCATGTTGTGAAAGAAAACATAAACTAAAAAAAAAAAACCTCAAGAAAAATAAAGTTAAAAAAGGATGCTTCAATCTGTATTCAGACACCATGAGTTCTCCCCTTTCCCCTGGGATGGATAGCATTTTTCTTCGTAAGTCCTTCAGAATTGTTTTGAATCACTGTATTTCTAAGAGTAGCTAAGTCATTCACAGCTGATCATCTTACTGTATTGCTCTTACTTTGTATATAATACATTTCACTTTGCATCAGCTCACGTAAGTCTTACCAGGCTTTTCTGAGAGCACCCCGTTCATCATTTCTTATAGCACAACAATATTCCATCAAATCACATGCCACAATTTGTTCAGGTATTCCTCAATTGATGGGCATTCTCTCAATTTCCAATTCTTTGCTACCGGAAAAGTGCTCCTATAAATATTTTTGTACATATAGATCCCTTTCCTTTTTTAAAATCTCTTTTGGGATCCAGACCTAGTAATGTTATTGCTAGGTCAAATGATATTCATGGTTTTATAGCCTTTTGGGCATAGTTCCAAATTGCTCTAAAGAATGGTTAAATCAGTTAACAATTCCACAATGTCTCATTTTCCCTCCACATCCCCTGCACCATTTGTCATTTTCCTTTTCTGTCCTATTAGCCAATTAAGTGGGTATGAGGTAGTACCTCAAAACTATATCAATTTGCATTTCTCCAATCACTAGTGATTTAGAGCATTTTTTTCATATGGTTATGGATAGCTTTGATCACTTCATCTGAAAACTGTTCATTTCTTTTGATCATTTATCAATTGAGGAATGGCTCTTATTTTTATAAATTTGACTCAGTTCTCTATATGTTTGAGAAATGAGATCTTTATCAGATAACTTGCTTTATTTTTTTCACAGTTATGATTGCTAAATGTATTTTCCTCCATTCTATTTCCCCCTGGTTTATTCTATTCTCTCTCTCCTTTCACCCTGTCTCTCCTCAAAAAAATTTTTCTTCTGGCTTACTGCCTCCCCCAATCTGCCCTCTATTCAAGATCACCCCAACTCCTTATATTACCCTCTACCCCTCTTACTTTCCTGTAGAGTAATACAGATTTCTGTTCCCAATTGAGTGTGTATGTTATTCCCTCTTTGAGTCAATTCTGATGAGAGTAAGGTTAACTCACACACCCATGCCTCCCCCATTTTCCTCTCCACTTATTTCTTGCATCTTTTATGTGAGATAGTTTTCCACATTCTGCTTCTCCCTGCCCCTTTTTCCCAGTGTATTCTCTTCTCACCCCTAAGTTTATTTTTTTTAGATACCATCTAAAACCCTAACCCTAACCCTAATTGCAATCTAACCCTAACCCTAACCCTAACCCTAACCCTAACCCTAATTGCGCTCTAACCCTAACCCTAACCCTAACCCTAACCCAAACCCTAATTGCGCTCTAACCCTAACCCTAACCCTAACCCTAACCCTAACCCTAACCCTAACCATATTCAACTCACAACTTTGCCCTCAGTCTATGTATACTCCTAACTGCCCTAACAATGAGAAAGTTTTGTTTTGTTTTGTTTTATGAGTTACAAGTATCATCTTCCTACGTAGGAATATAAAGAGTTTAACCTTATTAAGCACCTTATGATTTTACATTCCTATTTACCTTTTTATGCTTCTCTTGAGTCTTGTATTTGAAAGTCAAATTTTCTATTCAGCTATGATCTTTTTATCAGGAATGCTTGAAAAGCCTCTATTTCATCAAATGTCTATTTTTTCCCCTGAAGGATACTACTCAGTTTTTCTGGGAAGGTGATTCTTGGTTGTAATTTGCTTTCTGAAATACCATATTTCAAGCCCTCCAACACTTTAATGTAGAAACTACTAAATCTTGTTTTATCCTGACTGTGACTCCACGATACTTGAATTGTCTCTTTCTGTCTGCTTGCAATATTCTCCCCTTGACGCAGGAGCTCTTGAATTTGGCTATAATATTCCTGGGAGTTTTCATTTTGGGATCTCTTTTAGCAGGTGATCAGTGGATTCTTTCAATTTCTATTTTACTCTCTGGTTTTAGAATATCAAGGAAGTTTTCCTTGATAATTTCCTGAAAGGTGATGTATAGGCTCTTTTTTTGATCATGGCCTTCAGGTAGTCCAATAGTTTTTAAATTATCTCTTCTGGATATGTTTTCCAGGTCAGTTGTTTTTCTAGCGAGATATTTCATATTATCTTCTATCTTTTCATTGTTTTGGTTTTGTTTTATCATTTCTTGATTTCTCATAAAGTAATTAGTTTCCATTTGCTCCACTTTATTTTTTTTGTTTTTTTTTATTAATTTATTTATGTTTGGTTTTCAACATTCACTTCCACAAGATTTTGAGTTTCAAATTTTCTCCCCATCTCACCCCTCCCCCCACCCAAAGATGGCATGCATTCTGAATACCCCCTAAAATGCCCTCCCTTCTATCTCTCCCTCCCCCCCTTCTCTTATCACCTTCCCCTTCAATTTTCCGGTAGGACAGGATAGATTTCTGAACACCATTTCCTGTATATCTTATTTCCCAGTTGTATATGAAAACAATTTTTTTTTAACATTTGTTTTTAAAACTTTGGGTTCGAAATTTTCTCCATTCCTCCCTCCCTTCCCACTCTCATTGAGAAGGCAAGCAACTCATTATAGGTTATACATGTATAGTTATGTAAAACACTTACATAGTAGTCATATTGTGAAAAACTAACTACATTTCCCTTCATCTTATCCCACCTTCCATTTATTCTGTTGTCTCTTTTGACCCTGTCCCTCCTTAGAAGTTTTTGCTTCTGATTACCCCCTTCCCCAATCTGCCCTGTCCTTTATCATCCCCCTGCTCTCTTGTCACCTTCCCCCTCCCCATAGATTAGGATAGATTTCCAGACCCAGTTCAGTGTGCATGTTATTCCCTCCTTAAGCCAAACCCGATGACAATAAGAGTCACTCATTTCCTCTCTTCTCCTCCACTGTACAAGCCTTTTCTTGTCTATTTTATGTGAGATAATTTATCCCATTCTACCTATCCCTTTCTCCTTCTCCCCATATAATCCTCTCTCATCCCTTAATTTTATTCTCCAGATATCACTCCATCATCTTAAACTCACCCTGTGACTATACACACACACACACACACACACACACACACACACACACACACACATACACACACACATACATATAATTTTTTTCCGTCCAACTACCCTAATACTGACAAAGGTCTCATGAGTTACAAATATCATCTTTCCATGCAGGAATGTAAACAGTTCACCCTTAATAACTCTCTTATGATTTCTCTTCTCTGTTTACCTCTTAATGCTTCTCTTGAGTCTTATATTTGAAAGTCAAATTTTCTATTCTGCTCTGGTCTTTTCATCAAGGATGCTTGAAAGTCCTCTATTTCACTGAATGACCATTTTTTCCCCTGAAGGATTAGACTCAGTTTTGCTGGGTAGGTGATTATTGGTTGTAATCCTATCTCCTTTGTCCTCTGGAATATTCTATTCCAAGTCCTCTGGTCCCTTAATGTAGAAGCAGCTAAATCTTGTGTTATCCTGATTGTGTTTCCAACATACTTGAATTATTTCTTTCTGGTTGTTTGCAATATTTTCTCCTTGCCCTGGGAACTCTGGAATTTGGCTACAATATTCCTAGGAGTTTCCCTTTCGGTACCTCTTTCAGGATATGGTCTGTGGATTCTTTCAAATTTTTTTGCCCTCTGGTTCTAAAATATCAGGGCAGTTTTCCTTGATAATTTCATGGAAGATGATGTCTAGACTCTTTTTCTGATCCTGGCTTTCAGATAGTCCAATAATTTTTATATTATCTCTCCTAGATCTACTTTACAGGTCAGTTGTTTTCCAATGAGATATTTCACATTGTTTTCTATTTTTTTTTTTTCATTCTTTTGGATTTGTTTTACAGTGTCTTGACTTCTCATAAAGTCACTAGCTTCCAATTGCTCCATTCTAATTTTTAAGGAAATATTTTCTTCAGTAAGCTTTTGGACTTCCTTTTTCATTTGGTCAATTCTGCTTTTTAAGGCATTCTTCTCCTCATTGGCTTTTTTGGACCTCTTTTGCCATTTGGGTTAGGCTATTTTTCAACTTGCTATTTTCTTCAGTATTTTTTTAGATCTCCTTTAGCAACTGGTTGACTTGTTTTTCATGATTTTCTTGCATCACTGTCATTTCTCTTCCCAGCTGTTCCTCTACTTCTCTTACTTGCTTCTCAAAATCCTTTTTGAGCTCTTCCATGGCATGAGACTGATTCATATTTTTCTTGGAGGCTTTGGATATAGGAGCTTTGACTTTGTTGTCTTCTTCTGGTCATATGTTTTGATCTTCTTTGTCACCAAAGAAAGACTCAATGGTCTGACTTTTTTGGGGCAGTTTGCTCATGATCCCAGCCAATATTTTTGAGTTTTAAACTCTTTGTTAAGGTAGTAGTCTGCTTCCAGTGTGGAAAATGTACTATCCCAAGCTTTGGGGGTTTTGTGCAACTGTTTTCAGAGATACTTCTGGGAACCTGAAAGTTATCAGTTCTTCTAAGGTGGTACGATCAAGGGTGAGGTGTTTGCTCCTTTCCTGGCCTCTGCTGTGGTCTAAGAGTGACCACAAGCACTCTTTTCTCCCTTGGAACTGTGAGGAGGATTCCCTCTTCACCAAAGTACAAGCTTCACTACACCAGTACGCCTCCTCACGCCAGGACAGCCACCCAGAAGTGTGACCTAGATCCAAGCATGAGCAAAGCAAGAGAATCCTGCCTCAGCACAAGCAAAGAGATCCCTTCAATCCCCCTCTGATCAGCCACTGGATTCTCCCTCAGTCTATGGGCCAGAAGCTCTGAAAGCAGCCACCACCCTGGGGCTACGCTTGGGGACTGGGGCTGGGACCACACTTCTCTCTCTTACCACAGTCACAGACTTTTCCCACTGACCTTCTAAGTTGTCTTTGGCATTCATTGGTTGAGAAGTCTGGAAACTGCCACAGCTGCCCATGATTCAGTCATCTGGGGTCTGCTCCATGTTCGCTGAGGCCTGGTCTACTCACGTGTCTGTGCTAAACTGCGTTCCTCTCCCCACCTAGTGTGATATACCTTTCTGATCAACCATCCAGGTTGTCTTGGGCTGGAAATTTGTTTTACTCTGTCTTTTTGTGGATTCTGCTGCTTTAGAATTTGTTTAGAGCCATTTTTTACAGGTATTTGGAGGAGTCTGGGGGAGAGCTCAAGCAAGTCACTGCTTTTACTCTGCCATCTTGGCTCCACCCCCACTCACTTTAATTTTTAAGGAATTATTTTCTTCAGTGAGCTTTTGGACCTCTTTTTCCCTTTGACCAATTCCACTTTTTAAGAAGTTTTTTCTTCAGTGAATTTTTGTGTCTCTTTTTCTCATTTGGCAAATTCAGCTTTTCAAGGCATTCTTCTCTTCATCTGACTTTTTGTACCTCTTTGACCTTTTGGCTTAGTCTGTTTTTTTAAGGTGTTATTTTCTTCAGTACTTTTTGTGTCTCCTTTACCAAGCTATTGACTCTTTTTTTGTGATTTTCTTACATCATTCTTATTTCTCTTCCCCATTTTTATTCTACCTCTCTTACTTGATTTTCAAAATTCTTCTTGAGATCTTCCATGGCCTGAAACCAATTCATATTTTCCTTTGAGGCTTTGTATGTTGGAGTTTTGACTTGGTTATCTTCTGAGTGTGTATTTCAATCTTCCCTGTCACCATAGGAACTTTCTATGGTCAGAATATTTTTCTGTTTTTTTGCTCATTTTTCTAGTCTATTTCTTGACTTTTAACTCTTTGCTAAAGTGTCACTTTGTTTCCAGGGTGGAAGATGCACTGTCCCAAACTTCAGGGGTTTTTTTGCAGCTATTTTCAGAGATACTCCTAAGGACCTGTAAGTTTTCCAATAGTATTTTTTTTCTGATTACATATAAAGAAAATTTTCAACATTCAGTTTTGTAAGATTTTCAGTTCCAATTTTTTTCTCCCTCTCTCCCTCCCCAAGATGGCAAGCAATCTAATATAGGTTATACATGTAGAATCATATTAAACCTTTTTCCACATTAGTCATGTTGTGAAAGAAGAATTAGAACAAAAGGGGAAAACCAAGAGAAAGAATAAAATAAACAAACAAACAAGCAAAAGGTGAAAAGAATATGCTTTGATCTACATTCAGACTCCATAGTTCTTTCTCTAGATTTGGAAAGATTTTCCATCCTGAGTTTTTGAAATTGTCTTAGATCATTGTATTGCTGAGAAGAGCCACATCTATCAAAGTTGATCATTATACAATGTTGCTGTTACTGTGTATAATATTCTTCTGGTTCTGCTCACTTCACTCAACATCAGTTCATGTAAGTCTTTCCAGCTTTTTCTGAAATCAGCCTGCTCTCATTTCTTATAGCACAATAGTATTCCATCACATTCATATACCACAACTTTTTCAGTCTTTCCCCAATTGACAGGCATCCCTTCAATTTCCAATTCTTTGCCACCACAAAAAGAGCTACTATAAATACATCTGTGCATATGGGTCATTTTCCCTTTATTTTTTTATAATTGCTGAGATATGGACCTAGTTGTGGTATTGCTGGATCTAAGGGTATGCACAATTTTGTAGTTCTTTGGGCATAGTTCCAAATTGCTGTCCATAATGGTTGGATCAGTTCACAACTCCACCAACAATGCATTTGTGTTCCAGTCTTCCCACATCTTCTCCAACATTTATCATTTTCCTCTTCTGTCATATTAGCCAATCTGATAGGTATGAAGTGGTACCTCAGAGTTGTTTTAATTTGCATTTCTCTAATCAATAGTGATTTAGAGCATTTTTTCATATGACTTTAATAGCTTTAGTTTCTTCATCTGAAAACTGCCTGTTCATATCCTTTAACCATTTATCAATTGAGGAGTGACTTGTATTCTTATAAATTTGACTCAGTTCTCTATATATTTTAGAAATAAGGCCTTTATCAGAGACACTGGCAGCAAAAATTTTTTTACCAGCTTTCTACTTTGGGACTTCTAAGTTACTTCTTCCAAGGTGGTATGATCTAAGTAGAGGTAGTTTACTACTTCCCAGGTCAGCTCTGGTATCTAAGTGAACACAAGCATTCTTTTCTGCCCTGGAACTGTGACAAGGGTTACTCCACTGCAGCTACAAAGAGACCCTTATAATCTCCTTCTGATCAGTTGTTCTACCCCCTTACCATCTGTGGGCTCAGAGCTCCAGAAGCAGCCAATGTCATTGTAGTTCCTGCTGCTGACTCAGTGGTTCCAAAGGACTGTTTGTGGTTTGCTGGGACCTATCTACACTGGCCAAGACTGCAGTGGACTACACTCCACTCTCACCCAGCACAACAGACCTTTCCTGCCAACCTTCTAAGTTGTCTTTGGCTGGAAAATTATTCACCCTATCCTTTTGTGGGTTCTGTTGCTCCAGGAATTGAAACAACAGGGGCCCTGTAACATCGAGTTGTTCCTCTATGCATGTGCACTGTCACATTTCCTATGTTTGTGCTCCTCCTTGTATGTGCCCTACATGTGTTCACTCTTCCCACTAATGGTAAATATATTTAAGGAAGTTTGTGTCTCAGCTATGCAGAGATGGAGGGACTTTTACTACTTTTCTCACCATGCCATTCATCAAATGCTATTGATCTAAACTAATTATGTGTTCTGCCTGATCATTAAAGGTAAACAAAATAATAAGGGCTTATGAGCTATGGTTTTAACCAACGTACATTCATAGAATACCTTCACCTGGAGTTACCTCCTCTGGGAGACCCACCCTAATGAATATCCACAGTTGTAATACTTTTAGGGCTTATAGAATTAAAGGAATCCACTGGAGGAAAATTAATTTTTCTTCTTTTGTTTTCAGGTTTTAATCTGATAGCTAGTATTTGTATATGTATCCTTTGCAAGTCAGACCTGTTGTTTTAAGATAAGTTTGATATGATAGTATGATCAAGTATTGATATTTGTTATATCATTGTGTCCATTGTAAATATGGAAGCTGGTATAGATGCTGAATGCTTAGAACACTAGCACCCTGTAATCTACCTAGAGGCACAGAGGAGAGTGCTAGGGTAACTGCATGGGACAGCAGAAGGATCACTGGCTCTGCAGTGAGAAAACATAGGTTCAAGTTCCCTATAGTTATATGTGACCCTGAATTAGGCACTTAGCCTCCCTGGGTCTCAGTTTCTTCATCTGTAAAATGATGGGGTTGAACTAGATTCCACCCTAATGTCCCTTTCAAATCTAAATCTATGATCCTGTGATCTCAATTCAAGAAGTGCCTATCATATTGAGAGAATTTTGTGAGATGCTGAAGCTACTTTAAGGAGATATTACTGAATGTTAAGAGGAGACAGACAAAAAAAAACTGCATATTTTCTGCAAATTACCTGAGTGAACAGACTATTCTAGAACTGCTACTGAGATTTTTTTTAAAAAATTGAATTAGACTTGGAAATTAATCATTAAGACTTTAACTGATCATGAGATGATATTTGGTAAGTAAAAATTCAAATCAAAGAGGAAGTATCCAAAGATAGCTCGTCAGGAATGACCGTGAAGAAACAGATATCTTCAGGGTGAGGAGTGGCTAAAGAAACTGATAGCTTCCACATCCCCCAGTTTAATGGTGCTAGACCTGGATCTTCTGCAACTATCGAAATACATTAAAAATAAAACTTCTTTGAAAAAAATAAACCATATTTTTTTTATAAGAACTGCTGAGAAAATTGGACAGTAGTCTGGGAAAAATTATATCTGGGGTCATGCGATGTTTGTGAACTTGAACCTGAGAAAGGGCCCTGACACAAAAGTGCTTAAGGTGATTCTGAAGAATGCTGCTCACCTTGGGTTTTCGACTGTTGCCATTAATCATCTTGTGAACTTTAAGGAAAAGTAGGAGGAAATTTACAAACCAATATTCCTTCTGATCTCTTTTCATCTTTGCCTATTGTACAGGGGAAATCAAAACCAATTAAATTTTAAGTAGACTGACACTATAGTAGCAGATCCATCTCACTTCAATGTTCTAAGAACAACATCTTCCCATGTCAAGCTATATGACACTGTTGCAGTTTTTCTTAAGAAGGAAAAAAAAAAACTTTTTCCAAGTTGTTTGCACAAGTTTTGATGTAGATTTGGTATACATAACAGTAACAGAAAAATTGTCATTTTAATTCAGAAGACCTCCCATTAATGTGGCAATTGAATAAGGTATCTGCTTTGAGATTACTTATTCTCCTGCCATCAAAGACTCCAGGATGAGAAGATACACCATTTACAACACACTGGGTCTGATTCAGATCTGCAAATGGAAGAATGTAATTGTATCTAGCAGTGTAAAAAAGCCTTTAGAAATAAGAGGACCATACAATGTAGCAAACTTCAGTTTGTTGTTTAGACTTTCTGAAAGTGATGCCAAGGCAGCAGTGTCCATGAATTGCAGGGTAACACTTCTTCATGGACAAACCAGAAAGACTGATTTTGGTATTATATATACAACAAAGAAGCCAAGAACAACTGAAGAGGATGACAGTGTCCTAGTCTGCAAAAAAACCAAGTGTGAGAACTGACTGTAAGAGGTGCCTTGACTTTCACTGATCCGATCCTCTCCTTTCATTGACTGTTACCAACAACCATGAAAAAAAAATACTTAACCAAGTTCCCTGCTTGAATTTTATGTTGGAATTAATCATTTTATAAATCTTTTTTATGTCTAAGTCAATGAAAAAGAAAACAGACCAATGTACCACCAATAATAACCTTGGCATCAATTAAGTTTGTTTAAATGAAAAATAGAGGAATGATATTTTATCTCTTTTTGCAAGTAAGACATAGTTGACAAATATTTTAGTTCATTGAAATTTCACCTTATCTCTAAGTCTTGTTCTTTAAATGCTTTTATGCCTTTTTGTACAACAGTAGCAGTAATTTATTTTTCCATATTATCGTTCAAGATAAATAACATGTTTAGGGGTACATTAAAATTTGCCCTCTGAGTAAAACTTTTGTAATACTGATTTTGAGATGAGCTTGTCCTTTTTGGGGGGCAGAAGCAGGGGTTTTTTGTTTTAAGATTTTATTGCAGAAGAAAAATATATTGATGTGTTTGTTTTGATACAATGGATACTTCCCAACAAATATTCAAATGAATCTCTTTACAAAGTGTATTTCTTCCATGGCCAAGAAGACAGATTTATTGTTAACAAAAAAGAGAGATATGTCTTTTAACTTTATAATACTAATGTTGACCATTGTATTTTACCACAATTTGTTGCTTCTCATTGACTTAATTTTTGTTGTAGGAGAAATTGTGTGCATTGTTTTACCTCTGCCTTTTCCCATGTTTCTCTGAATTCTTCACATTTGTCATTGTTTACGGTGCAGTGTATAAGTTCATTATATTTATATACCATAATTTGTTCAGTCATTCTCTAATCATTTGTTGTGTATTTTGTTTCCTGCTTTTTGTTATCCTAAGTTATTTGGCCATACACATATATTTTGCACCAAAAAATATTTCTGGACCAACACCTTCCACCTTTTACCAAGATAAATTCCAAATGGATTTATGACCCATATGTAAAAGTTTAGATCATAAACAAATTATATAGTTAAGGTAGAAAATACCTTTCAGAAATATGGCTAGGGGAAGAGTTCATAACCAGAAGATAGAGAGGATCACAAAAGATAAACTGGACAACTTTTTTTTACATAACATTTTAAAGTTTTTGCAGAAAAAACACCAAAAACAGTTAACTGGAGGAAAAATCTTCAAAGCAAGTTTCTCTGATAAAATTCTCATTTCCAAGATATACAAAGAATTGATTCAAATTTGTAAGAATATTGTGGTTAACAACTTAGTCAATAGAGTGGGGGAAAGTTTCTTTCCATTTCTCTTCTTCCTTCTCTTCTAGAGAAAGTCAAACTTAAACAATATTTTCAGTTCCCAGTTCTGCCCTTTTGCTATGTGAAACCAAGGCAAGCCCCTTAACCTCTCTGGTTCTTAGTTTCATCATCTGTAAAATGTGATGGTTGCATCCAACAGCTTTCCAGGTCCCTTTCCAACTCTAAAGCTATGGCAACAGTGGGTATTTGCAAATACAAAGAATTCAAATAAAATTCATCTACATTTCAGAGGAACATTCAATCTAGGTGGGTCAACTAAGTGTTTTATCATAACTAGGGTGGGAGATCTAGGGTGAAGATTATATGAGAACTTCTGTAAGTGGAGGGGAATGAAGAAGTGAAGAGATATGATGAAAAAAATCTGGAATAAGACCTCTGTGATCATTGGGGAAGTAACAGCTTTCTTTATAAAGAGTTCAAAATTGTGAGTTAATTCTTTATTTCTCACCATTTTCCTAATGTCTCTGCTTGGTTTTGACTCCATGATCATGCATCACATGCCACTGAAGTATCTGGTAATAACACATACCCTCCCCCCTTCCCTTTTCAGCTTCCTTTTGTGTATTATTTTCCCTGCTTGGTACACCGTAGGTGTTTCAAAATTCATATGTATGTATATGTGTGTATATATATATATATATATAATATATATATATACACACACACACATACATGTGTGTGTGTGTGTGTGTGTAATACCGATCATACCTTAGGATGTGCAAAACTTTACATACATTGTCACATTTGAGCCTTACAACAACCCTATGATATAGGTACAGACATTGTCTCCATTTTGCAGACGAGCACTCAGACTGAGATGGGTTAAATGACTTGCTTGTGGTCCTACAAAACCCATAGGTATATCAGGCAAAAGTCAACTCCAAGTGCTGAACTCTATTAATTACACCATGCTGCTTTTTAATAATTCCTCAAAACAGCAAAGGGTAGTGGGTGGTGCCTAAAGTAAGTCTTGACAGAAATCAAGGATTCTTTTTTTTTATTTTTTTAATAATTTATTTTGATTTATCAGCAATCACTTCCATATGCTGTTGAGTTTAAAATTTTTCTCCCCCTTCCTCCCCACCACCCTCCCCAAGATGGCACATAATCTGATATACGCTATACATATACATTCCTATTAAACATATTTTCACATTAGTGATGTAAGTAAAAACTACAACCAATAGGAGGAACCACCAGAAAGAGGGAACAAAACTCAACAGAAGAGAAAAAAATAGCAATTCAACTTCCATAGTTCTTTCTTTGGATGTGGATAGCATTTTCCATCACGAGGCCTTTGGAGATGTCTTAGATCCTTGTATTGCTGGGAAGGGTTAAGTTTATCGATATTAGTCATCACACAATGTGGCTGTTATTGTGTACATCGTTCTCTTGGTTCTGCTCACTTCACTCAGCATCAGACCATACAAGTCTTTCCAGGTTTTTCTGAAGTCAGCCTGTTCATCATTTCTTATAGCACAATAGTATTCCTTTACATTGATATACCACAACTTACTCAACCATTCCCCAATTGATGGGCATTCTCTCAATTTCCAATTCTTTGCCACCACAAAAAAGAGCTGCTCTGAATATTTTTGTACATGTGGGTCCTGTTCCCATTTGTATGATCTCTTTGGGATATAGCCTTAGAAGTGCTATTGCTGGGTCAAAGGGTATGCACAAGAAATCAAGGATTCTTAAAGACATAGATGGTGATGATGTCCCCTAGCCACAAAGGATGGTTTTACACAGAAGTGGTATTGTTGTGTCACTGGCTAGTGGTCCAATTAGTCTGAAACATAGAGATTGTGAAGGGAAAGAGAATGAGTAAGGTTTGAAAGACAGGTAGCAGCCAAATTGTGCAAAAAAATGAGTTTGAAATTCTATCTGGATCAAAGAAGGCTTCATGGCAGATATGGCACCTGAGATGGGCCTTGAAGGGAAAGAAAGTAGACAACAGTAAGATTCTCTTCATTACTATGTAGAATTAGCTGGTCCTTAAAACTTACTCAGCCCTATGAGTAATCCAAGTTCTACATTGCAAGTTATTCTCTATATGCTAGGTGCTTTCACATATATCAGACTGAAATCTTTGAAATTTTAATGAGGAATAAGATTTTGGGAGTGGGGAATGAAGGAGTAGCCATTTCTATAGCATGTTATAATGGAAAGATCATAGGACTAGGAGCCAGAAACTTGAGTTCTTATCCCAATTTCCCACTTATTATCTGTGTAAACTAGCTGGGTAAGTCATATCATCTTTCTGGGTCTCAGTTTCTTCAATTGTTAAATATTGGGAGTAGACTAAATGATCTCTAAATTATCTTCCAACTCTAACATTTTATGACTCCATGATTCATTGGTCAAGTCTCTATTGTGTAATTTAGATAAAAATCATTCTGATAATCTAGTCACAAGAGACATTTTGGTCCAAATAAGCTGCATAATTTCTTTGATTCCTTACCTTTTCCAATGGATGTCTACACAACATCAATACTTAGCAAAATATGGGCAAAAAATATGGACATACATGCCAGGGAGGCTCATTAACAGGTACACTGGAGTACGAAAACAAGCCTTAAGTAGATCTCAGTCCTATGGTATATGTAACAAAGACAAGTCTGCCTAGTGACCATCTCTGCCCTATTTATGTGTATATATGAGTGCTTTTATTCCTGCTACTCTGAAACTACTTTAATTATAGTCAGAAGAGAAGACTTAACATATAGGAGCACCTATCCTCTCATCCAACCAACTATTAGAGAGTTCTGCGTTCTTGTTCCTGTGTATATCCCTCCTACCCTCCATTGCTTCAACTCAAAAATCGGGAGAGGATATTACAACCACCAGGGAAGAATTCACTTTTAACTGCTGGATAATAGTGTGTTCTGAAAGTCACTTTAGCCAGTTGTATCATCTTTTACAGTCAAGACACTGAAAATGAAAAAAAAATCCCCATTCAGACCAGCCCACCAGAATCCACCCCTCAACTCAATTGCCCTGTTTTCTCTTATTCTTCATGCTAACAATCATCATAGCTAGGCCCTTTTTCCTTGAATCTTGAGCATCTATTAAAGACAAATGTCTTCTTTCCATTAGGAAAGGTTAAACCAGTTAATTTGCTTTATTTTCATCAGGATCAAGTATGTATGACAAGCTGTGTCAAATCATTGCTACTCAGGGGGTTGATGAAATGTAGTTCTCTCCGCCCCAGATCACTTATTTTTCAGTTCATTAGGAAACTCCCAGGAACAATGCATAGACACTCAGTGTTCTTACTGTAAAGCAGGGAATTAATGCTGCACTTTTCTTCAAGGTTGAGTAAAACAAATTTATACAGCCCTCTCCCCACACTCCCCATACTCCTTCTGTTCACATTGACTGCCCAAAACACAGCCTTCTATGCCAATCCACAGCACTCTGCTGTCAATGTTAGCAAGAAAAAGTCTTAGAAGAAATAAATTCAAGTCCCATGGACCTAGCCAGGAAACAAGACCTTCATGAAATCCAACACCTAAATCCAATGTGTGACAAAGTGTATCAACAAGATTTTTTTTAAGATAGAATATAAGACATTAGAATTAAATGATCTCTGTTCTTAAAAATAGAGCTGATGAAAAGGAGTGAAAGTAGTATAAGAATACAGGAATGAAGCAATATTTTTGTGAATTAGTTTTCCACTAACATTAGAGATGCCATAAGAATAGTAGCCCACCACAGAAAGACCACCTTGGGAAATCAGTGATAGAACTGATTGGAGAGAATCAGATCATTTCAATTCTTACCCCAACTGAATTTTCCTCCAGTTTGTGAGTACCTCTCAGGCTAGCCACTTAACATTATTTACTGAGTATGATATAGAAAAAAGCCCTTAGCCTTGAAGGTATAAAAATAAAACAAAGTATCAAACCAAAATAGTTCTTGACCTCAAGAAGCTTATATTCTACTGATCTAGAGATAAAAGTAGAATTTTGGATATTTTGATATAATTAACTCAGTTGATAGATAGGAGCAACTAGGTGATGGAATGGATAGAGTGCCAAGCCTGTAATCAGAAAGGACTCATCTTCCTGACTTCAAATCCAGCCTCCAACCCTTACTAACTATGTGACCCTGGTCAAGTCATTTAACCTTGTTTGCCTCAGTTTCCTTATCTGTAAAATTAACTGGAGAAGGAAATGGCAACCTACTACAGTATCTCACCAAGAAAACCCAAAAATGGGGTCACAAAGAGTCAGAACTAAAAATGACTGAACAACAAAATTGGATAGATGGTTAGGTAGATGGATAGAATAAAGAATTTATTAAGCATTTGCTATATACCAGGCACTGTACTAATTACGGGGGATAAAAGTAAAAGCAAAGAAAATGGTTTCTGCCCACAAGGATCTTATAGATAAGAGGAAAATCAGAGAAGAGTAGTACCATGAAAACTTGAGAAGAGATAGTACCCAGAATTAAAAGCTGATTAATAATGTCAAATACTCCAAAGAGATCAAGGAGGTTCACATTTTTTTTAAAAGCCATGAGATTTAGAAATTAAGAGATCATTGGTAACTTTAAAGAAGTCATTTTCTGGTGAAAGGTGAGGTCAGAAGCCAGACTGCTGAGAGTTTAGAGGTGAATCAGAGGAGAGGAAATAGGAATGCCCATTGTATTTGACTCTCTCAAAGAATTTAGCCTTGAAGGGGAGGAAGGATATGAGATTATAGCTTGTAGGATTGGTAAACTCAAATAAGAGGGTTTTTTTCTGTTTTGTTGTTCTTTTAGTTGTTTTTAGGGTTTCTTTTTCTTGAAGGATGGGAGAGACATGGACATGTTTGTAGGCAGCAAGGAAGAAACCAATATATGTTGAGAGACTGAAGATAAGAAACAGTGAAGGTGATAGTGGAGTCAATTTGCTAGAAAAGTCAAGAGGGAACAGCATCAAGGGTGGCTGTAGAGGGGTTTGCCTTGACAAGGAGCAGGGCATCATATTAATCTGTCATCAGAGTGAAAGATAGTGGATAGTGGGAGGAAAAAAAAATCTGAGTCAAGTGAAATAAAGGGAAGAGAGGAAGAGAGAGCTCTCTTCAAATAGTCTCAAATTTACCAGTGAAGTATAAGGAAGGTTATATTGCAGCTAGTTTGTACCAGCTCTTAAGAGCTGATTGTTAAATTTTCAATGTGAGTACTTACATCTTAGAAATCAGCAAATACTACAAATTAGTTTGATACATTGTTTTATTAATTTCCAGATTGAAGAAAGAGATGGAGAAAATGTTAATGATGCAGATGAAACATAAATCTTATATATACATTTTTTTCTGGAAAGCCAATTGTTACACATTTACCAGTACATCCCTGAATACAAGACAAGTTCTTCAGTTGAAAAGGTAGAGGGAAGGAGTACAATTGGAGGACTAAAGAGCAATGGAAAGGATTGGAACAATCAATAGAGTGAGAGAGCATTCTGTATTAGGGAGAAATAGTTGGTCATGAGAAACTGGTATAACAATCTATGAAAGCCCATGCACTTTATACAAAGAAGAAATCTACTGAACATCATCACAAATCACTTGTATTTGATTTACAATTTGGATATTAGGAATGCATAGAATTTGGGCCAGGTGTACCAAAGTGGGCTGGCACACAGCCTGCTCTCTGTTCACAGTTATGATTCTGACACATTTGGCTATCTATTTTCCAAGCTGAAAATAAATATGAAGAGGGAAAAAGGGCTATTAGAGGAAAGTAAAGTAACAGCACTGAGAAGTGAAATGGAGGTGATAGTAAAAACCAAGCAAAAAGAATTTAAAAGCATGGCTAGCTGGAAATATAGGACCAAACTATCCTATGTATCTCAGTGGTCTTTGGTGATATCATTGTATAACAAAATAATTGTCACTCATAGTTATACCCCTAAATTATCACAAAAGGTCAAATTACATTTAGCATTGTCCCTGTAAGAAATCAGGGAAATATACAAGACATTTTCAGGGAGTTTACACCAATGAATGATCACTCAAGAGAGCTTGGCCTATCCAATCACACAGGAAAGATCAAAATTGATGAAAAAATGTCTATTACCCATATTTCAGCAGGCATCTGAATGGGTACTCTACAGAGCTAGTCAAATAGTATATCTATTTTGGACAGACTTTGCAAATAGGCAACGAGTTAAAAATGAGGATGGCAAGTCATACTGTTTTAGGAAATTTGCAAGGCACTTTTACTGACCTCAAGTTTTCCTTGACAGCAAAAGCCAATCTTTTTCAATATAAATATATTAGTGATGTTGTTACATGGCAGTGAGACCTAGACACCACTGCCTCTGAAGAACTAAGGATTGTTATTGAACAGTGGGTGATAGGAAAGCACTTGGTAGGTGTGAACAGGTGGCAACATATAAACAGCAAGGAATTTTAGAGAAGGATAAAAGTAAAAGATGCCATCTAAGAAGTGTGTGACAGAAAGAGAAGATGGACTGGTCACATGATAAGAGCAAGAAAGGAAAGGTGGAAAAAGTATTCCACAGGTACACTCACAATGTCAAGAGAAATAGAGAAAGGTTTCCATCATACTGGATAGAGCAATCTCTGAGGTGAACTTTCAGGATGACTTTGTGAAAGGGCTCCCTGAACTTGTTTTCTTGAGTTGCCCTATTTCCAGGATGAAACCCCACTAAGCTAACATAATTTGCTACTTTCAATCCTAACTGAACTCTCAGTGTGCCTTTGAGAGTCAAACTAGCTAGAAGATAGGCACCAGTCAGCCTAACCCCAAACTGAAAAACTGTTGCTGCAGCTGGGGCTCTTGTAGACAAGCAGACCATCCTCTTTTCAAGTTCTCTCAGTTACCAATCCCTCATGCTCCCTTTCCTTCCCCCTCCCCTATTGCTCCCTTCCTTCTCTCATGCCACACTCATCTGAGAGGGGATTGCTTTTCTCTCCTCCACGGGACCTCCTTTTTGACTTAAATAGCTAAGGTTTTGCCTACATCATTGGCCTCCTTTGTTCTCTGTACAAGAGAGGACCCAGCAGGCATGCTCCTGCTTTTTCTTGTAATAAAATAAGTTATTACTTAAGTCTTTTGGAGTTGTTATTATTGGTTACCAATAAATTGGTATCAGAAATGGGATATGATGAGAGAAAGTAACTTAGACTGACCAGAGGCTCTGGATCCAGGGCTAAGTGCCAGCATGAGGACTTTTGTGCCCACCTGTCTCTGATCTCTGCTTTGATGAGTATCACCTCTCCACTCATATCAAGAACTTCTGTGTTTTTTGGTTGAACTAATTATTACAAGAGAAAGTCATTGGCAGCTAAGGGGAGGAAGGACCCCAGTTGAAGAGAGCTCTCAGGTAAAGTACTCTGTAACCTAGTCAAGGTAGACTCAGGGACTTTCAAGATTTCAATGTGGTTTTTATACAAGCCAGTCTAAGGGCAAGGTGAAAGTGGCAGGGCATCCTGGTCTAAGGGCAAGTGTTTTTTCCAGTTTAAGTTTAGGAACCTAGCCTAGACAATCTGGTTTGGGGCTGCCACCCAGTTTTGGTCTGTTACCTTTCTTTCCTTCTTTCACCTTAATCAGATGTGTGTTTTAAACTAATTTTGTAAATCGAAAGCCTAGGCTAGCAAAAGATCTTCAGCACTGTTGAGAGAACTTTCAAACAACTATTGCCCTCGTTATTTTAGGAAAAAGACCTAAGTACTCCCAAGGGTGTATAACAAAGCAGGAGAAAATTTTGGGAAGCCTGAAGTTGAACTTTCAATGCTGTTAAGAGATACCTTGAAATGGCAATTGCCTTCTGCATCATAGGACAAAGAACAGCAGAGTCTCTCTCTCTCTCTCTCTCTCTCTCTCTCTCTCTCTCTCTCTCTATCTATCTATCTATCTCTCTATGTCTCCCCATCCCTCCCTCCATTCTTCCTTTCCTCCATTTCTGACTGTGCACATCAGAGGGACAGGAGAGAGGGAAAGGAGGAAAAACTCAGTGAAGTAAAGATTTGGGATATGATTGATAAAGGAAGTGCCAGATCAAATATATAAGAAACAAGACAGGTGCAGTTCTAAAAAGGGAATAGTTTCTTAGGTTGTATCTATTTGTGTCTCTGTGTGTGATAGAGAGCGTGGCCCCTTTGGAGATATCTAATACAGCAGGCAAGAAGCAACTTTTAGTACTGGGGCCACTGTTTCAGAGTTGTTAGTCTGTGCTTCCTGTACCTATGTTTATGTGTATCTCAGAGTCTGTAATTGTGCTTATGGAGCTTAGTAGGTAAAACTGCCAGCAAAGCTATTTCTCTGTGTTTTGTTAAGTAAAATGCTTGCTCTGCCTTCACATCTCTGTACTGTGATCAGGTTATGGAGTGTAGAAGGGTAGAAAAGAGAAAGAAAAAAAAGAAAAGAAGGAGAAATCTTTTCCCCTCAGACCTATATTATGCTAATTGAGTCTAACTAGAACATCTAGTTAGATATGTTAGGAATCATACAAGTTATGGACAAAAGTTGCAAGGATGGGTAGGCATGAATAAGTTGCAATCTGCATCATTGAAAATAATTCCCAAATCTATGAGGTCCAGTTGATAATATTTCATTTATAAGAAAAATATTTCAAATAAAAGCAAAAAAGTCCATTGCATAAAGATAAATGTTCATGTGCCTTTACTCATTTTCTTCCTTCTGTCCTTAGAGGATGATATGGTTTTCCTCCCTGAAATATCTTTCCACTAGGAAAATAAGTTAAGGAGTTTGCTAACTAAGGCTGTTTTTATAGTTGTTTGGCCTCCTCATCATAATGATCTACATATTAATTGATCTACATATTTAAATTTCTGTATGAAATTATTACAATTGCTGTCAGATATAATTTTCTTCATCCATATTCCATGTGTTACATCAATGATTTGTCTAATAGGTCAGGTTTAAATTGTCACAATTGCACATCACATTTTTATTATTATTATTGTTATTATTATTATTCTAGCTTGGTAATAATCTTTTCTTTAATAAGTCAGTCTTCTAACAAGACACAGATAACTGACTCAGGAATAACTCCTATATTCCTAATGAATCATTTCCTGTCTGTTAAACCATAATTAATTCAATTTTTATAATGTGTTTTGGTGCTCACCATATTAAATACCTTTTTAATCTTTTTTTCAAATAAATTATTCATAGTATTGGGCATAGGATTTCTATGTATTCTTCAAGCCTTTAGACTATCATTCCTTACTCCCGATCTATCTTTTCCAATATATTTTTCATCATTCTCAACATATCCATTTTCACTTTGAATTTATTATCAAAATGATTTGGAGAGTCTTAATCAAGTATTTCATAATATTTCTTAATCTCTTCACTTTCTGTAATAATGCTGACATATAAAAGTTATTTTCATGGTGGTCATTTTGCAAATGCTTATCATGAGTATTAAAATAGGAAATGACCAAATGACCAATAAAGTGACATTTCCTCTTGTCTTTGGACATATGATGTCAGATTCTTCAACTCCTTTATTTGGATCTCCAAAGAGGACCATCTTTTTCTTAAGCTTTGACTTTCTCCTATCTTTTGGTTTTCTTCATAGTAAGAATACTAAAATTGTTACAAATTAATTCTACAATAATTTGTCCTAGATTACTGCAATACTCTTTGGCTGGGTTCGCCTTTCTCAAGTCTCTTCCCATGCTAACCCATCCTCTTATTTAGCCACCAAAGTGCTTTTCCTAAAAGCACGGGCCTGATCATTTTACTTCCCTCTGCCTCTAAGATCAAATATAAAATCATGTTTAGTATTCAAAGCCCTTCATAACCTAGCCCCCTCCTACCTTTCCAGTGTTCTTATGACTTACCCTCTATCATACACTCTTTCATCTAGTGACACTGGCCTCTTGACTGGTCCATGAACAAGACAATCTATCTTTCAGGTCCAGGAATTTTCTCTAGCGTCTCCCTTACCTGGAACACTCTCTCTCCTCAACTCTACCTACTCACTTTCCTGGCTTCCTTTCCTTCCCATCTAAAATTCCATCTTTTACAGAAAGCCTTTTCCAATTCCCTCCTAATTCTAGTGCCTTCCCTCTCTTAATTACTCCCCATTTAGCCTTATATAACATGTTTGTTTCTCCCATTAGATTATAAGCCTCTTGAGGGCAAGGGTTATTTTTTGCCTTTCTTTGTATCTCCAGTGCTTAGCCCAGCATGTAGCAAATGGTGCTTAATAAATGTTGTTGATATGGTCATTTGTTAGTCATTTGACAAGGATCTTACCTTTACAATATTAACAAGTATCTTTGTGGTCAGTCAGTCCATCCATCAGTTGGTCAATTAGCATTTTTAATCACTTACTATTTGCTAAACACTATACTGAGTGCTGGGAATACAAATGTAAATAGAAAGAAAACCTCTGCCTTTGAGATTACATTCTAATGGAAAAAGACAACACATAAAAGGAAGCTGAAAACCATTGGGGTGGGGGGAATGGAGAGAAAGGCAGAGAAAGTCCAGTGTGCAGTCTAGAGATGAATGACATAAGCCTAGGTGCCCTCCTTAAATAGATATTTTGAGAGAAGTCATCAAAAAAAAAAAAGCAGAGGACAAAGAGATAGAGAGAAGTGCCATTGCATGATTCCAGATCTGAAGAGAAATTTCAGGTCATGGGGTCTCTCCATGTTGAGTTAAGCTAATCCTCAGAAAGCAGGCATGAGCTATTGCTGGAGGTATTGCTGAAGCCTTTGTAGAATGTCAGAAATGCCAGAGCTTATACTTCATCTAAATAGATTTCCAGAAACTGAGTCCATTTCTACAACACGATGAGGTATAGAAATAAGGCTTTGCAAAGATAGTAGGACTTTAAAAAAGAAGGAAGGAAAGAGTAAAAGAAAGGAGGAAGGGAGGGAGGAAGGAAGGAAAAGATGAAGGAAGGAAAAGGATTTTTTTCTTTTTTAAAATTTTTATTTTTTCCAATTACATGTAAAACCAATTTTAACCTTTGGGGTTCTTTTTACAATTTTGAATTTCAAATTCTGTCCCATCATCCCACCCCTCCTTTATTGAGAAGGCAAGCAATTTTATATGTTATACCTGTGCAGTAATAAAAACATATTTCCATATTAGTCATGTTCTGAAAGAAAACACAGACAAAAAAAAAGAAAAAGAAAATTTAAAAAAATCCCATCAGTTCTTTTCCTGGAGGTGAATAGAATTTTTCTTCACAGATCCTTCAGAATTGCCTTGAATCTTTGTATTGCTGAGTATAACTAAGTCTTTCAGGTGATCATCCTTACAATATTGCTGTTATTATGTACAATGTTTTGGTTCTGCTCACTTCACTTTGCATCATTTCATGTAAGTCTTGTAGGAAGGATTTATTAAGCACATTCTATATGCCAAGTGCTATGCTAAGCACTGTGGATACAAATATAAGCAAAAAGAAAAGTAGTCCTTAACTTCAAGTTTACTTTGTAATGGGAGAAGATGACATTAAAAAAGGATCTGAAAAGCGGTGTGGGGACATAACGGTACTTGGAGCTGGAGCAATGGTTAGAAGTTGAGAACTCCAGAACAGGGTTGGGAGCAGAATGAAGGTGAACCTTAGTTGCTCCACAAAATGGAAGTTCCAAGGGAAATTCAGCAATGGAAGAAGGGACTGAGTCACACAGAGAGATGTTGCATATTGAGAAGGATGATTCAGTTTCCAGGACAAGGAGGCCCCCAAGCAGAGAAGTTCCAGGGTAAGATAGAATGTCTTAGAAGTCTAAAACCAGGAAATGGGCCAGGAGGGAATTTTTTCTAAATGAAATCTACTCCTAGGATTTCTAGTTCTACCTCTCTCTATATGGTTTTCAAACCTTTACAGTCAGCCCCACTCTCTATAGTCCCACATTTCTAATGACTTGTTAAATAATTTACCTTGTATCCTACTGATACCTCAAAATCAGTATGTACAAAATTGAGGTCAAAAAGGATATCTTCAGAACAATGCAGAGTAAAAGCAGTGACTTGCTTGAGCTCTCCCCAAACCCCTTCAAATACCTGTAAAAATGGCTCTAAACAAATTCTAGAGTAGCAGAACCCACAAAAAGACAGAATGAAACAAATTTCCAGCCCAAGACAACCTGGATGGTTGATTGGAAAAGCCTGTTGCACTGGGCTGGGAGAGGAGCACAGTTCAGCATGCACACGCAGGCAGACCAGACCTCAGTGAACCTGGAACAGGCCTCAGGGAACTGAATTACAGGCAGTTGTGGCAGTTTCCAGACTTCTCAACCCACAAACACCAAAGACAACTTAGAAGATCGGTAGGAAAGGACTGTCTGACCACAATGAGAGTGGAACTTGGTCAGACACCAGTCCCAGCACAGCCCCAAGGTAAGGGCTACTTCCAGAATTGTTGGCCCACATACTGAGGGAGAATTATCTCATGGCTGATCAGAGGGGGATTGCAAGGATCTCTTTATGGCACTGAGGCAGGATTCTCTTGCTTTGTCTGTGCTTGGATCTGGGTCACACTTCTGAGTGGTAGTTTTAGGGCAAGGAGGGGTGCTGCATGGTGGAGCTTGTGGAGAGGGAATCCTCTTCACAGTTCAAAGGCAGAAAACAGTGTTTGTGGACACTCATAGGCTACAGCACAGGCCAGGAAAGAAGTAAACACCTTAACCTTGATCATACCACCTTGGAAGAACTGATCATTTACAGGTTCCTAGAAGTATCTCTGAAAACAGCTGCACAAAACCCCCAAAGCTTGGGACAGTATATTCTCCACCTTGGAAGCTCTACCTTAACAAAGAGTTTAAAACTCAAGTAATTGGCTAGGATTGTGAACAAACAGCACAAAAAAGTCAGACCATAGAATCTTTCTTTGGTGACAAAGAAGATCAAAACATACAACCAGAAGAAGAAAACAAAGTCAAAGCTCCTACATCCAAAGCCTCCAAGAAAAATATGAATCTGTCTCATGCCATGGAAGAGCTCAAAAAGGATTTTGAGAAGCAAGTAAGAGAAGTAGAGGAACAACTGGGAAGAGAAATGACAGTGATATAAGAAAATCATGAAGTCAACTGGTTGCTAAAGGAGACACCCCCAAAAAAAATACTGAAGAAAATAACAAGTTGAAAAATAGCCTAACCCAAATGGCAAAAGAGGTCCAAAAAGCCAATGAGGAGAATAATTCCTTAAAATGCAGAATTGGCCAAATGGAAAAGGAAGTCCAAAAGCTCACTAAAGAAAATACTTCCTTAAAAATTAGAATTGAACAAATGGAAGCTAGTGACTTTATGAGAAATCAAGACATTGTAAAACAAAATGAAAAGATTGAAAAAATAGAAGACAATGTGAAACATCTCATTGGAAAAATAACTGAACTGAAAATAGATCCAAGAGAAATTATTTAAAAGTTATTGAACTATCTGAAAGCCATGATCAAAAAAAGAACCTAGACATCATCTTTCAAGAAATTATCAAGGAAAACTGCCCTGATATTATAGAACTAGATGGTAAAATAGAAATGAAAAGAATCCACCAATCAACTCCTGAAAGAGATCCCCAAAAGAAGACTCCTAGGAATATCGTAGCCAAATTCCAGTTTCCAGGTCAAGTAGAAAATGTTGCAAACACCCAGAAAGAAGCAATTCAAGTATTGTGGAAACACAATCAGTAGCAACTTCTACATTAAGGGACCAGAGAGTATGGAATATAATATTCCAGAGCACAAAGGAGTTAGGATTAAAGCCAGGAATCATCTACCCAACAAAACTGAGTATAATTCTTCAGGAGAGAAAATGGAAATTCAGTAAAATAGAGGACTTTCAAGCATTCTTGATGAAAAGACCAGAGCTGAATAGAAAATTTTACTTTCAGATACAAGACTCAAGAGAAACATGAAAAGGTAAACAGGAAAGAGAAATCATAAGGGACTTAATAAAGTTGAACTATTTACATTCATACATGGAAATATGGTGCTTATCACTCATGAGACCTTTCTCACTACTAGAGTAGATAGAAGGAATATATATAGACAGAGGGCACAGGGTGAGTTAGATATAAGGGATGATATCTAAAAAAATTAAAGGGTAAGAGAGGATTGCACTGGGAGAAGGAGAAAGGGAGAGGTAGAATGGGATAAATTATCTCACATAAAACAGACAAGAAAAGACTTTTATAGTGAAGGGAAAGTGGAGCAAGGTAAGAGGGAATGAGTGAATCTCATTTTCATGGGATTTGGCTTAAAGAGGGAATAACATACACCTTCAATTGGGTCTGGATATCTTACCCTACAGGAAAATAGGGGGTAAGGGGATAAGAAAGTGGGGGGATGATAGAGGGGAGGGCAGATTGGGGAGGGGATAATCAGAAGCAAACACTTCTGAGGAGGGACAGGGTCAAAAGAAAGAATAGAGTAAATGAGGGGGAGAGTAATCAGTAGTAAACATGTCTGAGGAAGGATAGGGTTAAAAGCAGGAATAGAATAAACGGGGGGGCAGGATAGAATGAAGGGAAATATAGACAGCTTTTCACAACATGACTATTATGGAAGTATTGCATGACTACACATGTATAACCTGTATTGAGTGGCTTGCCTTCTCAATGAGGGTGGGCAGGGAGGGAGGAAGGAAGAAAATTTGGAACCCAAAGTTTTAAAAACAAATGTTAAAAATTGTTTTCACATGCAACTGGGAAATAAGATATACAGGCAAAGGGATACAGAAATCTATCCTGCCCTACAGGAAAATAGAAGTAGAAGGGTACAAAAGAAGGGGGGTGGGGTGATAGAAGGGGAGGGCATATTAGGGGAAGAGGTATTCAGAATACACGCCATCTTGGGTTGGGGGAGGGACAAAATGGAGAGAAATTTTGAACTCAAAATCTAGTGGAAGTAAATGTTAAAAACTAAAAATAAATAAATTAATGAATATTTAATAAAAATAGCAAAGAAAATCATAAAAAGGAAGAGTCAATGGTTTGGTAAAAGAGGTACAAAAATCCAATGAGAAGAAGAAAGATGCCTTGAAAAGTAGAACTGGCCTGATGTATGAAGATGCACAAAAATTCACTGAAGAAAAAAACTCCTTATAAAAATAAAATTGGTCAAATGGAAAAGGAAGTACAAAACCTCACTGAAGAAAATAATTCTTTAAAAATTAGAACTGAACAAGTGAAAGCTAATGACTCTATGAGAAATCAAGAAACAATAAAACAGAACCAGAAGCAAGGAAAAAAATAGAAGACAATACAGAATGCCTCATTAGAAAAACAACTGATGTGGAAAACAGATGCAAGAGAGGTAATTTTAAAAAAATTATTGGACTTCCTTAATGCCATGATCAAAAAGGAAGCCTAGGCATCATCTTTCAAGAAATTATCAAGGAAAACTGCCTTGATATTCTAAAATTAGAGGTAAAATAAAAATGGAAAGAATCTACCGATCAATTCCTGAAAGAGATCCCAAAATGAAAACTCCCAGGAATATTATAGCTAAATTCCAGACCTCCCAGGTCAAGGAGAAAATATTATAAGCAGCCAGAAAAAAACAATTCAAGTATCATGGAGCCACAGGCAGTATAACACAAGATTTAGCAGCTCCTGCATTAAAGGATTGGAGGGCATGGAATATGACATTCTAGAAGGCAAAGGAGGTTAGATTACAACCAAGAATCACATTCCCAGCAAAACTGAGTAGTATCCTTCAGGTGAAAAAATGGACATTGAATGAAATGGATGGTTTTCAAGAATTTCTGGTGAAAAAGCCAGAACTGAATAGAAAATTTGACTTCACATACAAGACTTAAGAGAAGCATAAAAAGGTAAACAGGCAAGGGAAATCATAAGGAAATTAATTAGGTTAAACTGTTTATATTCCTACATGGGATGATGATACTTGTAACTCATAAGAACTTTCTCATTATTAGGGCAGTTAGAAGGAGTATATATAGACAGAGGGCACAGATATGTGTTGCATATGAAGAGATGATATCTAATAAAATAAAATTAAGGTGAGAAAGAGGAACTGGTAGAAAGGGAAAGGAAGAGGTAGAATGGGATAAATTATCTCACATAAAAGAGGCAAGAAAAAGTTTTTATAGGAGAGGGAAAAATGGGGGAGTTGAGGGGGAGTGAGTGAACCTTACTCTCACCAGACTTGACTCAAAGAGGGAATAACATACACACTCCATTGGGTACAGAAACCTTAGGAGTGGAAAGGGATAAGAGAAGGAGAGTGACAGAAGGGAGGGCAGATTGGGGGAGGGGGTAGTCAGAAGCAAAACACTTTTGAAGAGGGACAGGGTGAAAGGAGAGAGAGTGTAGAATAAAAGGGAGTAATATGATAGAGGGAAATACAATTAGGAATAGTAACTGTGAAAAAATTTCGAAGCAAGTTTTTTTTCTGATAAAAGCCTCATTTTTCAAACATATAGAACTAAGTAAAATCTATAAAAATAAGAGCCATTCCCCAATTGATAAATGATCAAAAGATGTGAACAGTTTTCAGATGAAGCAATCAAAGCTATCTATAGCCACATTTGAAAAAATGCCCTAAGGTCATGTAGGTGGTGCAGCGGATAAAGCTCTGACCTTGGAGTCAGGAGGACCTGAATTCAAATCTAGACTCAGACACTTGACACTTACTAGTTGAGTGACCTTGGTCAAGTCACTTAACCAATTGCCTCACCAAAAAAAAGAAAAAAAGGCAAAAAAAATGCTCTAACTTACTATTGATTGGAGAAATGCAAATTACAACAATTTTGAGTTACTACCTCACAGTTATTAGATTGGCTAATAGGGCAGAAAAGGAAAATGAAGAATGTTGGACGGGATGTGGGAAAATCAAGAGACTAATGCAACATTGCTGGAGTTGTGAACAGAATCAACCATTATGTAAAGCAATTTGGAACTATGCCCAAATATTTGTCTCAGCTCTTTTGTGCAGGCAAAGAATTGGAAATCGAGGGGATGCCCAACAATTGGATGAACAAGTTGTGGTATATGATTGTCATGGAATACTGTTGTGCTATAAGAAATGATGAGCTAGATGCCCTCAGAAAAACCTGGACTTGCTTGGAGTGATGCAGAGTGAAATGAGTGGAGCCAGGAGAACATCATACACAGTAATAGCAATATTGTAAGATGATCAATTGTAAATGACTTAGCTATTCTCAGCAATACAATTATCCAAGACAACGCTGAAGAACTTATGGTGAAAAATGCTATCCACCCCCAGAGAAAGAACTGATGGAGTCTGAATACAAATAGAAGCATACTTTTTTTTCTTACTTTATTTTTCTGGGGGTTTATTTTGGTCTATATTTTATTTTACAACATGACTAATATGGAAATGTTTTTTTCATGATGTCACATATAACCTATATAAAATTGCTTGACTTCTCAATGGGGGAGAGGGCATGATGAGGGAGGGAGAGAATTTCATGCTCAATTTTAAAAATGAATGTTGAAAATTGTTTTTACATATTCTCCAAACTTGTTCTTCTTCAGCTATAGCAAGATAGGGACACTAATATACTGTTGGCAGAGCATATTCCCTGGTACATAATTAGCATTTAATAAATGTTCAATTAATCTACCTGTCTGTCTGTTTCTCTGTCTGCCTACCTTCAGTTCCAGAAATTAAGCTTCAATTTCAATTTACAATATTAGGTGAGGACCTGGTTCATTGTTTCCCATCCTTAGATATCTTTATGAAGTCAGCTCAGACTGGCCTTTTCCTTTTCATACTACTTATAACAATTTTTCTAGGCCTCACCTTTGTTTTGATTCTCTTCCACTATTTATGATGCTTATTGTTGTACATGGGTTATTCTCCCATTCTATTTGATAACTATGTGACCTTGGACACATTGCTTCTCCTTGCCTATAAAATGAGGGGTGGACTAAATGATCTTTAATTTCCTTTCTAACTCTAAATCAATCAATCCATCAACAAGAATTTGTAAAATACCTATTTTGTGCCAGATACTGTACAAGACACTAGGGATACAAAGGCAGAAATGAAAAACCCCACTCTGGAAGAGTCATATAAACTGAACAATGGGCTAGTATGAGAACTCAACTCTATCCCCCTATTTCTTTTTCCATGGAAATGCAAAAGTTCTGCTTTGGCTAGGTCTATGGTATGGTAGCACTCTGTGATGTACAATATTTAGCCAGAGAACTGAGGAATATAGGGAATTGGGGCCAGGTGCCAGTATGTGTGTCTCCAACAGGCATGAAACAAAGGAGACTGGTATCCAGCTAAGTTCAATTCTGTCTCCCAGAAATCACTTAGAGCATACAATGAGGCCATTGAAATGTGAATTGTTCAGTGTGAGAGGATGCTGAGACAACTTTGAGGTCACCATCAGGAAAACCAGCCAGGGAAAATACCATCAAAGGGGATGGAGTCAGAAAGTGAGTGATAGGGGAATACAAGGAAAAAAGACTGACATTTCCAGAGATGTCAGGAAGAAGAAAACTCAATTATATATTCTGAGCAAAAGCAGATAAACCAACTGGGATGATATGAATAACAAAAGGAAGTATGGTCTCCATGTGATCCAAATGAATGCAGATGTTTCTGAGTAAATATGAAAAAGCAAAGGGAAATGATAAATACCTGATGAAGAGAGGATCTTGTAGATACTCAAGAGAGCATAGAATTATAGCAGGGAGTTTCTAAGTGGTTTATAAGAGAAATAAAAATTATGAAAGCAAAATTTATGGCCTATAAGGCAAAAATAATTGGCAGAATAAAAAAAAAATGAATTCATGGTGGCGAACTTCACCACAGGGGAGAAAGACAAAGAGATGAGATAGAAAGAGAGAGAGAGAGAGAGAGAGAGAGAGAGAGAGAGAGAGAGAGAGAGAGAGAGAGAGAGA
>NW_020954687.1:11402181-11541637 GCF_900497805.2 Vombatus ursinus
AGAGAGAGAGAGAGAGAGAGAGAGAGAGAGAGAGAGAGAGAGAGAGAACAACAGATTAGGATTATAAATACATAGAATTAAAGGACAATCTGAAAGAGAAGCAAAAAGCAATAACATTAAAAGAAATCTTGATCTTTAAGTAAACAAAATCTATTGATCAGAATATATAGAGACAACTTAAGGACTATATGAACACAAGTGAAAATATCTGTACATCATAATGTAAGAAATAATACAAGAAAACTACCCAGAGCTTCTGAATACAGAAAAAAATGCTAATATAAAGAATTATAGCAACAAACTCTTAAGACACACAGTAGTAAATTTAACAAATCCAATGATAAACAGATTCTCCAAGAGAAAGACCTTTCAAATATAAAGAAAAGGAAATGTGAATAACACAAGTCTGTTAAACACCTACCAGAAACTACATAAAACAACGAAATTGTATTCTGAAGAGCAAAGGAGCTCAAAATGCCACACAACTTGTCAATACCCTGCAAACTTGAGCTTAAGCAGCATGAAATGAGGGTTTATTTTTTAAATATCAACATTCTTTCCAGTTTAAAAAACTTAACAAAGTCACTACACTTGCCTTGGAATACCTGTACTTATCATTTGGTAATATGCTTCCTTCTCAAAAAAGCAGAAAAGTAAGAACATGTACCATTTGCTCTATTAAAGAATAAAGAAGGATATGATGAAAGGTAGCTACCACTGAGATAAAGACAATGACTATTTTGGCTCCACTAAGAACATCAAACATAAGCCTTTGAGCGTTCCTTCTTTTATATATCACAAATCATATAACTGTATCATTGGAGGGGATTAAATGATAACCAAATAATTAATCTGGTCATCTAACTCCTCACAAAGTTGTCAATCCATTCTCAAACTAAGGGCATTTAGTGAACCAATAGGCAGCTTCCTCCACTTTATACTCAGAAGGAGTGATTAAATTAGGTGTAAGAAGGAGAAATAGATGTGCTTTCTTTAATATAAAATGAAATTAATAAGAATTTTTTTTCTAAAAGAAATAGAGGAATTTGGTTTATGCCTCCTTTGTACCTTTCCAGACACAATATTTGAGATACTGATGGTCTCACAATTGCTGGAACTAGCATTCCCTGGGAAAAGCCATATGTGCAAAAGTTCAGAAATAAAGAACTAAATATTCTATGAGATATTAAAAACTGCACATGAATTTAAAACTATTACAAACAATTAGATACTTCAATGTTGGAACATCCAACTCTAATTAAATAGCATGTGTATTTCTCTTGTTAATTTTCTGTTCAATTTATATCCAGTGATTTAAAAAAGTATATATTTCACATTTTGTTTTAATGAAAAAGAAAACAACTTAAATACATTTCAGAATCTTCTTTGTTAATGTTTATGCCTGCATAGATTATTTGTTTTTGCATATAGAAGTTGCTGGTATATACTTTACCTAAAATATATAAAGAGTCATTATAAAACCTACCTAAAATGATTAAAGTTTATAAGTTCTTAGAAGGTTGGGGCTTTCCTTGTTCATTTTATGACATGCAGCATTGAAAAACAGAATGGTTAATAAAAAGTGAATGACAGTAATGAAACACTATAATGACCTCTGAAGTCCCTTTGACTTTTAAGACCAGGATAACAAAATGTCTGCAGTTGTTTTTCTTCACACATAAAAAGATATCAAAATGTTACATTGGGTTCCTACACTAGCATCAGTTTATTTTCAACTTGAACTCATTTTTAAAAATTGCTTTAATACTAGTATCAAGAGAAAGACTGACTACTAGAGAGTTAATAACAACTTTTAAGAAATTTCTTAATTAGAATTTCTTAATTAAGAAATTAGAAACTTCCTGATTTTTCTTGTTAATATAAAAATAATTAGATATGTGTGATTTTTCACACTTTCTAAGCCATAAAACAGCACTTTTTTTCAATATATTTTATTCTTTCCCTAAAGAGGTAAAAGCTATTTTTAATGTCTAGGTGACAGTTTTGAAGTCATAAAGATTTTCTAAAATTAATCCATTAATCACTAATGTGGTTTAAAATAGAACCTGGATTTGCTAACCTCATAATATCACTGTAAGTACTCCTGAATGTGTTTTGAACAAAAATAATTGAGTAAACAGTATGAGATGCAGAAATTGATATGGTCTAAGAATTAAACTAGCTCTGTTTTTTGGTTCCACTAATTCTATGATATGAATAATGCCACAAGGTAAAAGCGAAATGATGTTTCACAAAGAAATGTCTCTTTTTCATGGGAAGATCCATTTCTTCAGGGCAGAGTGAAGGAAGAAGTGTAGTAGGGTTGAAAAGAGTCAGATGAGCTGGGTTCAAATCCAGATTCTGCCATTTACTCTCAGGATGAATCAAGCAAATTTTTTAACCTCTCCAGATTGCAATTTCTTCATTTGCGAAAAGTATGGGAAATTGAAGGCTCCTTTTCAGTTCTAAATCTATGGAACTCTGGAAAAAATAGAAGAGAGAGTTCAGTAGCTAGACCTCTGCTACTTCTTTTTCCCACTCTTGCATAGTTATAAGATGTGGTCCTACAGACAAATGTCTGGGCACTGCCCTGGGAGAGTCCCACCCTATCTAACCTCTATTCCATTGCTCATTATTTCAGATTGCCTCCTAAACATTAGTACATTGTTTCTTTATAGGCCCCCCCTTTTTTAATGTTCAGATACTGCCCAACAACGACTCTCATTGCTCATAGTTTCTTTATAGTTTGATTTTCTTATATGTTCAGATACTAACTGTGTGGGACAGAGACTACTACTCAAATTCAATACAAAGACTTAGTTACCTTGAAAGCAGAAAGGAGTTTATTGCTTTCTCATGAGAAAGGGTACCGCCCCTGGTCGCCCTAATAGCACCGGCCAGGGAGGATGCCCAGGGAGGACACATACTGGTACAAGTTGGTTACAGAAAGCAAGGCTTATATATACCCTAATGTGAGTTCCTCCTCCCAAACCCCCTTCTCCTTTTCCCATTGGCTGGGCTTCAGGGGATACAATCTATTCATGGAAATTTTCCCCAGCAACAGAGTACACAAGTTTGCCCAGAGACAAGAAAAGGCAAAAGGCGGGAAGTCTGGCAAGGGTTTTAGGTTGGGGGTAGGGCTATTCTATTCTTTCTGCTACATGCTTAAAAACAGGATCTGGGTGGGCTTTGACAAGGTCAGAAGGGAGTGTGTTTCAACAACACAATTAAATTTCTTGAGAAGGTCATCTACAACAGGTGCCTCCAATTTCTCTCCTCCTACTCTTCTTACTATCTGGCTTCTGACCTTATCTCTCTCCAAATGACCAGTGATCTCCTAATTGCTGCCCTTTGTGAGAAATATTAACAAAAACTATTAACCCTCTGAGGAGGCTTCACTGAGATCATCTCTCATACTGACCAACAATGAGAGTCATAGTCTTACCTTGGTCTCTCCTCATAGAACATGTCAGAGTCTGGACCTTTGTCTATTTCTAGTAAACCCTGCATTCAGATCAACTAGACAAAGGTATAGCTAGAGGAGCTAGTCCTCCGTGTACCAATTCTTTTAATGATAATTGAAACACTGAAGCAGTGCTTATCATTTTCCCTTACTAATAAATACTCCCAGTTTATGCTTAAGTTAAGTAGAACTGTACAGACATAAACCATATTACACACTATCCAGGGCAGAAGTCAGGAAGATCTGAATTCAAACATGACCTCAGATACTTACTAGTTATGTGACCCTGGATGAATCACTTAACCCCATATACTTCAGTTTCCTCATCTATAGAATGAGCTGGAGAAGGAAATGCCAAACTGCTCCATTATATCTGCCAAGAAAACCCCAAATGGTGGCCCAAAGAATTGTACACAATGGAGAATGACTGAATAACAACACTCTATTCATTTGTAATCTTTTTTTTTCCTGAGCAAGATACAAAACAAATATAAAAATTTTAAAACATTTAACAATGTAGCTTATCAAATTCCTGGCCTGCATGATAGATCCTGGTAGCTTTTAGACTGTTAAAATGCAAAAAAGGTTCTGTTTGTTTGTTTTTTTTTTAAGTAGATAAAATAACATCAACTTTTAAAAACTGACCTCTATTTTTCTGCCAGAAAAGGCTAGAAAGTTGGCACAGTGGATAGAGCACTGGACCAGGAGACAAGAAGACATTATTCAAATCTGGTGTCAGATACTTAATAGATATGTGACCTTGGAAAAATTACCTAAAAAAAAAACTTTATCTCAGTTTCCCCATCCATAAAATGAGTATAATAATAGTGCCCACTCTTTGTGTTGTGAGGATCAAATGAAATATCTGTAAAACAATTTAAAAACTTTAAAGTATTATTTAACTGACAATTTGAAGTTTAAAATTTTAAGAAACGAGCATGATTTGGAGAAGTGAAGGAAAAGATGAATTTTACAAGATGCCTTGTTGGGAAGAATACATGAAAACATGTTTTAAATGCTTGAGAAATGGACTTCGTTTTTCAGTTGTTTCAGTTATGTCTCATTCTTCATGACCCCATTTGAGGTTATCTTGGCAAAAATACTGGTTTGTCATTTCCTTCTCTAGATCATTTTATAGATGAGGAAACTGAGGTAGATAGGGCTAAGTGATTTGCCCAGGGTCATGGAGCTCATGAATGTCTAAGGCTAGATTTGAACTCAGGAATATGAATTTTCCTGATTCTAGGCCTGACTCTCTATCCACTGTTTGGCACAGCTGCCCCTTGAGAAATGGATTATCATACTTTAGCCTTGAATTTACAGAGATTCCAGGAGTTGTGACTATGTTCAACTGTTATATGTCTTTCCCTCTATAACAGTAGACACAATTATATTCATTAATGGTATACTATTGATGTCAGTCCCTACATTCAATTTAAAAAAAAAAAATCAGCTTCTTTGATTTTTCTTTTGCCATAGTTATTTTATATGGATCTATTCACTATACCAAGACAATAGAGGCAAAAATATGCAAAGAAATGTGAATCAAGTATTTTTTCTTATTTCCAGTCCCCCCAAATTGAAATACATGATTCTGTTTTTAATCTCTTCCTTGAGTTCTAAGTACCAAGGAAACCATCTTTTTTCTTCTTTTCTCAGTACTTCTCCAAATTTTCCTACAATTTTTATCAGTAAATTGTATTTGCTGTGTTCTTCCCTTCCTTCCTTTGGAAATATTAGGAAATCTTATTTTCTCAATGTCCTAGTCTGAGAGTCTTTGATTTCTCATGAATAGACAACCTTGTCAGAACTTAATCAGTGTTACATTCTAAAAAATCACTTTAATAGGCCTCGGAACTTATTTCTAAAGGAAGATACAGTCAACGTTTAGGAAGGAACTGAAGATAAAATTAGTGTGGTGACTGCCAAAAACAGTAAAAAGTCCTTGATTAACCCACACATTGACCTGATTAGGATAATGATCAGACTGCAAAAAGAAGGAAGTTTTTGACTAATTTAACTGATAGAAATATCTCTTGAGTTCACCTTTGATCTAGGGAAAGAATTGTTGTGAGGAGTGGCTAAATGGGGATTAAATGGTTTTTAGAAAAATGATTCTCCAGGGTACACCAAAAACCAAGTGACTACTGTTCTGTTTGACAAATCTCAAGTGTTAACATTTCACCTGTACTTGGTAACCATGTTTTATTTTATTATGGAATTGAGAATTTGGGTAAACAGTAAATTGCGAGTAGAAATGGTTTGTGCTAGAAAGCTTTCAAAAGGCATGGGGAAATTGTTCCCCTCTTCAACTTCTCTTTCCATAAATGTTGATATAACAGGGGACTGGTGCATTGTGGGGTTTTACCCACATGCTCACCTGAGGCAAATATGTCACATAGAAGAAACTAGGGAATTTGCTTCTGTGAAACTAATGATTAGATATAATAGAAACAACTTTAAGAGTCATGGAGCATGTGTAGACATTGTGTAACTGGTTCTGTTCTACTAACCATTTGGTTAGGAGAAGGCTTTTTTTTCTTTTGCCATATAGCCAAAACTGGGAGTGTCTTCAAAAGGTCTTACCTCAGCCATTCACTTCTGGCTATTTCTTTTTAATTTGACCTCTTCATGCAGGACATCCAGTAAGAGTCAATACTGTAAAAGGAAGCTTGGGAACCTATGTGACTTCAGGAAATGGGCCTCAGTTCATTGCCTCTCTGTTCTCTTCCATTTTAAGTGATGAGATAGGAAATTCTGATCTTATGAATTTCAAAAGGTCAGAAGAGTGAGCTACTAGGTATCCCAGTATCCTGAGATCCTCCATCTTGAATTTTGTGACCAAGCCAGCATTGATACACCAGGGAGTAAGGACTGACTTTCACAACCCAGTCTAGTGGTAGCTGAGATAAGGACTAATCCAGCAGTAATGCTACACCTGGAAATAAACTTGGTGGCACCAATGCTTTATAGAAATTGATCTAAATGGGAGCCCATTCTTCACAAAGATTTAGGTCAGATGGGGAGGTGTGTGACCCTTAGGTGTTGAGGGTAAATTATTTGTACTTTTGTTATTGTTTTATCTTCAAAGTGAATATCCTTTTGTAAAACCTAATTTATGTAAAGTGCTTGAATGGAACTAGTATACCACTGGTGGCTAAGAATGGGGGAGTACAACCAGGGACTTGAGCTAATAGAATTAGAGAAGAAATACCCCAACCCATCAGGGTACCTATCCCTGGAGCCTGTCTTTTCTCCAAGAAAATGAGTCAGAGAGAGTACTCACTATACTTATTAAATTTATCTAATTAATTTGGCTCTGTCAGGCTTGTGTCCAAAATGTAGAATGAAGACTTTCTTCCACACCAGATTTGTCCACTGACCTCACAATAGTGATCATCTTCACAGAGCCTTAAAATGGTAGGAAAACCCTGGAAAAAATATTTTTTGTCTCATGAGCATATCCACTTTTTCAAGTGATGAATTGAACTATATCAGGATTGATGTTTTTTAGCTAAAATTGATTATATTCCAAAATAATAAATACAGCGGGAATCCAAATTTGGTTAATAGTCTTCAAATAAACATTTGATGCACAGAGAAATCAGAAGAAAGGATATAATTAGATAAATATGTCAGGTTAGGGTGAGGCTTCTGTTTGTTTTTGTCTGTATTAGGGAATGACAGGAATGTGCCAACTTCTTGTTGAAGGCAACTGGTAAAATTGTATCTTCTTATGTGTAGAAAAAATGGAGATCCTTCCCTAAATTAAATTTTGCTCAAGATCCCTCGGACCCTAAGCCCTAAGTATAAAAAAGAGACCTGACAAATAAGCTGTTTACTATACAAGTTAGCTACATGTTTAGCTAAGAGATCTACCAAAAAGAAAACAAAGGAATTACTAGCTTACTTAGATCAAATACAAAGGACAAAAAGATTATAGAGTAATCTGCAGAGAGTGTTTTGTGTTTATGTTTCTGCTAATATCAAGTGATACTTGTATGGGTAAGAACCCAGACCTGAGAGGGTGGGACAAGGGTGCCAGAGTAAACTTGCTCATTAAACTGCCCCACCTCTGGGATCAGATCTGAGAGGAATCCATTCACCAAAAGAGGGGTAACATGCTTTTCATGTACTCTCTGGCTAATTGTAACCCCATCCCAGATCCAAAGAGGAAATCTCTTAAAACTTAAGTCTGGTTCAAAAATAGGGACTCCCCATAAGGGATTAATAAGGTTGCTTCTAGAAATTTAGTCTGTGTAAAATAGACTAGGTATAGGAAAGGTATTTATTTACTCTAACACAAATGAATGCCTAAAACTAGAAAGATTTGTGCAGCAAGCTAACAGTGATGAATATAAAACATGATACATAACCCATCATGCATTATACTTTCCTATGAGGTTTATTCCTGCGAAATACTTTGTGGGACTGATGAACAGATACTTCACCTTCACCTCAACTCTGCATTGTACAAATAATTCATTCAGGATCTATATCATCTGTCAAGACAGGGTATGGCTTGGTTTCAGCCTTCAAGAAGTAGTCATTTTTTCTTTGCAGAAATTGTTTCAGAGGTCACCTCCTTCTGTTAGAAAATGAGAACCCAAACCCAGCTTTCCACCAAGGCTAAAAAATACTCATCTCAGGATCACTGTTCGGTGAGCTGTGCTCAGGGAAGGAAACACAAAGGAAGTGAGGCAACAAGAGACTTGAGGTTCAATTTCAGGATCACCTACAGAGTATATGCTCTTACTGCTATGTGAACAGCGTGAACCGTTGCCATGGGAGGAAGAAATATCTTCTCCCCTCTCTTTGGAAGCCCAAGAAGTTTGCTAGAGAGGGAAAGAAAGAGAGACAGACAGACAGAGACAGAGAGACAGAGATAAAGAGACAGATAGACAGACAGAGAATTAGCAAAATATGTCTCTCCTTTTACAGTCTATTTAATAGGCAGCTTTTCCTTCCCAGTAGCTTTGATCCATCCATGATAAACTGCTAATTCCATCACATGAATGAAGAGACCAATAATTGGTTGCTTCATGAAGCCCCTCATCATTAAGCAAGAATACATGTGTCATTGAAAATGGTCAGGGTACCTCATCTCAGCTGTCCACGTGTCTGTGGAATGACCCTCATAGGCCTATCCTCATGTGGACTCAATGAGATATGTTCTAATAAACCCTTCAGATACATTGTAAAGTACTTGGTTTTCTGCCTTAGAAGAGGTGAAACAATTAAGTAGTCCATCTTTACTCTAAAAGTTATCAGGAAAAATAGTTCTTTCCTTGAAAGAATAGAAGAAATAATTTAAAGAGGAAGCAAAGAAGAAAAAGAAAGTGAAGAGGCAGAATGGCATGAAAAGATTGGAGAGTGGAAAAATGAGGGAGGAGAAGAGGGAAGGAAAGGAAGAAGGATTGGTGAATATTTGGAGCTAATTAATAAGTATGGGACTTTTCCTAAAGAGAGAAAAGATGGACCATCTTGAGGGAAAACAGTTTTGTGTACTTTAGTAAAATATGATGGTATTTAGGTGCATTTTACCTAAATTATACCCTGAAGTGGCTATTGCTCAACCTGACATAAATAACAACATTTCAGAGTAGGGAAGGTTCTCCCTGTCCACCACTCCACCTCGTTGAATACAAACTGCAAACAAATGAAGTCTACGACATACTTAACACAGGTTCATTCATCTTTTTCTTAAAGACCCCATTGAGGGGGAACTGTCTACCCATCCTTCCTCTGGGTAGTTCATTCCACTCTTGGATATATTGAATGTGTAAGAAGTTCCTCCTAATATAAGGAGGAAATTTGCCTTTTTGCATTTTGCATTTTCCTCTGGGGCCAAACAGAAAATGTCTAATCCCTCCTTCACATGAAAGCCCTTCAACTACTCCAAAATATCTGTTATTAATTCCCTAAATCCAAAAGTCTTAACACCTCCTTATCATTCAATACAATGCCTCTCAATGCTTCCTTAGAATTCACTGGCTTTCTTGATTGCCGTATAGCATTTGGATTCATATTTAGAATTGAGTTCAGAAAATTCCCCAAATCTTTTTCCCTTTGTAATATATTCTCAACTTTTATGAGATATAGAAGTCAAGTTCACTGGTCTATCATTTATGGGTTCCATTTTTTCCCCATTTTGAAAACATACATTTGTCTTTCTCTAATCCAACAGAACATGTATATCTCTCTACGCTCTTTCAAAGATGGTTCAGCATTCTAAAGCTATGTATCAGAATGTGAAAAAGATCATCCCAACACTTATAAAACCTAACATCTACTGGCTACTCTTGGTGGCTCGTGTGGGGGAGTGGGGGGAATAATACTCCCAAAACAAAACAAGAATGCCAAGGAGTATGAAATCCCAAATAAACACAGATGTGTGAGTACATGCATCACCATAGATACAAACACAAATGATCTCAGGTGGAGTTTTCAGCACTATTGTAGATTAAAGGTAGGACAGTGAGGAGAAAAGGGTAGATATGGAAAGTGAATGGTGACTGGCTAAGAAGATGAAATGTAATTTATGGACCATAAACTAAAATATAAGAAAAAAAAGACTTCTTGATCCAAAATGGAATATACCTTATAGGGCTGGTAAACAGCCTGGCTTCTTGAGAATCTAATCAAGAAGGCTTTAAACTGAAAAGGAATGAGGAAGGAGAATATTGTTGACATAGGTCTATTATGTCTAAGGAGAAAAGCAGGTACAACATATAAGGAAGATTAGCAGAAGAGATGATGAGTAATTCATAGATAGAAGTTCACTAAGAAGTGAACAAGAAATACAACTATCTCGTCTCACACCTTAGATGTTTATATACAAAATGTGGTCAATAAACAAGATGAATTAGAGGTGTTCAAATAAGGTAAATATTTTTACCTCATAGGAATACCAGTAACATGAAACTTGTTGGAAATATGCCTCTGAAAGTGTTTACATTACTGGAAAGGAGTAGACTGGGAAAGAAAAGTAATAGAATGGCACTATATATTAAGGAAATATAATTAGGGAATAATAAACGAACCTGATGGGGAAAACATGATTGAGAACATTTGGGGACAGAATTGATCAATGAAGGGAGGGAGAGAATTGATATTGTCCAAAATTCCTGGATGAAAAGAAGAATTAAAGAATGAATTAGGAAAGTTAATTATTTAGCATAGAAGTGAAATGCCACAATGATTATCTGAGACTTCAGCTCTCCACATAGCCACATTCTGACAAAGGAAAAGAAACTCAGAAAGGTTCTGTTTTTTGCTATTCTTTGTAACCCCAGCACTTAGCACACTGCCCAACATATAGTATGTGCTTAATAAATGCTTGGTGACTGACTTGACTTGATGATAATTTCATCTTTAAAATGCATAAAGACCAACAAAGGAAACTCCTATTCCAAATTCAATGACTAGCAATGAGGAACTGACTGCTGAAAAAGAAATGACAAAAATTTGGGAGCATATCACCAAATTATCATGGAGCCCATGATAGGGAAGGAGACAAAAGCTAGGTATTTTTTTATGTAAATCTTAGGTCCAGGAAAAGAGAAGAGGAAGGATAAGTAGGACTAATGTTTTACAGAGGAAGATGTATAGACATAAATTGAAATTATTTCAATGAAGAAGAAAAGAAAGATCTGCCTAAAGATACTAATATGACTTCACAAGAACTTCAATTGTCAAGGTTAGATTTTTAAAAGACATACACAGAAAATGTAATCCAGCAAGGAACTGTAAAAACAGAGAGGAGCTCCAAAAACAAAGAATGAGCTGAGTCAGTCACCAAGAATTTATTAAGTGTTTACTACGTGAAAAACACTGTGCTAAGCACAGGGACACAAAAAAATACAAAAACAGTCCCTGCTCTCAAGGGGTTCATGGCCTAATGGAGGAGACACAAAACACAAACAGCAATGTACAAACAAGCTACATACAGGTTAAATTGGAGATCATCTCAGACAGAAGATCCTAGCATTAAGTGGGATTGACAAAAGCTTCTTGGCAGAAGGTGGGATTTTAGCTGAGACTTGAAGGAAGCCAGGGCAAGAAGGGGGAGCATTCCAGGCATGAGGAAAAGTCAGGGGGAAATGTATGGAGTCAGAAGATAGACTTTCTGGAGAAGAAAATATAAAAGAGAATAAGTGATTGACCGTGTTGAAGTAGAAGTGAAGACAGATGAATGAGAAAAGGCCATTAGATTCTGTGATTAAGATATCATTGATAGCTTTGAGGAGAGCAGATTCAGTTGAATTTTGAGGTCAGAAGTCAGACAGCTGAAAGTTAAGATGAGAGTGAAAGAATTGTTTTCTCAAGGAGAAAGAGTAACAATGAATGTTAAGGACAATAAAGGACAATAAAAAGTCATTCCTGGTCCATGTTGGGGGTAAAAGGAGGATCAAAGGAGGAATATGAATGGGGCTGATATGAATAAAATGATCACAATGAATGATGGTAAGTGGTATGTACAGTCACTTTTGTTTTGATTTTCTCTTCCAAGAGAACTCTGAACCTGGAAGAGTAGAACAAAAATTGTTAACAGGGAGCAGAAATTCAAGGTGAGAAATGAGATGGTAAGAGAGCATTTACCTGCCCTTAATCTAATTCAATTCATCCAAGTAAATTTCAACAAATATTTACTAAGAACCCCCCAAAAGGCAACTGAGAAAACATCAATAACCACTAGTCTGTATGCCTGCTGTCCCATCTATACAAAATCTTTGCGAAAAGCCATCTACACGAATCAAAGTCAGTCTTGAAGGTAGTAAGAAAAAGCAGGCTTTTCCAAGTGATACTCAACAACAGACCACATCTTTACCATTTCACTTATTGCTGAATGGATCTGGGGAGAGTCTCTCAATCACACCTAGTAAATCCACAGCTAATTGATGATATCTAAGGTCAACTGGCTCTTCACTGCAGCAAAGAAATCCCTTTACTTCTTCCTAATTGATTCTCTATCCAATTCACAACAGTGACCATTACAAACCCTCTCTTCTACCACAAGATTCCAACTTCACCCATTCTCCCCATTCTCCCAGGCCTTGCTTCACAGTTGTTTGGGTGGAAACAAAATAGAAGGTATTCTTTGAGAATTCCATCTTTTCCTTTCCTCATCTTCCTCCTCTCACAAACCTTGAAATTATACCTCACCATTTCCCTTTTTACTCCAGTCTCTCTCCTCAAGAGGTGGCCCTTCTCTTAACAAGGGTCACTGCCTCTATGAGTCTTTGATTATATCCCCTCACATGTTCTTCATCAAATAGTAGTCACTATTATCCTCTTCCTGTCTCTCATCTCCAATCTTGCTCTATCTATTGGCTCCTACCCTGCTACTTACAAACATGTCCAAATTTCCCCCATCATAAAAAGAAAATCTCCCATTTCATCTTACCATCCTTGCTAGATAGAGTTCTATATCTCTCCTCCCTTTCTCAAACTCCTTGAAACAGGAATCTACAAACTGTTTAAGCCCCTATAATCTTGTTTCCCATTTGATCACTAAACTAAAATTGCTCTTTTCAAATCAACTACCAAATCTAATCCCATTTTCCCTATCTCCATCCTTGACCTCTCTGTTGTATTTGACACTGTTGACCTCCCTCTCTTTCTAGATAGAGACACCAGCATATTCCTGCTCATCCAAGTTCAAAACCTTGGTGTCATCCTCAACCCCTCTTTCTCACTCAATCTACATGTTCTATGTGACTTGCATCTCCACAACATTGTTCATATGTAATACCTCCTCTTAACTTAGACAGTTACCACTACAGTTCAAGCCCTCATTATCTCTTGCCTTGACTACTACAAGTCTTCTTTGGGGGGAGGGGGGCTCCTTGCCTCTTGCCTCTCCCCATTCCAATATCCTCCACACAGCTGCCAAAGTGATGTTCTTGAAGTACAAGACTGACCATATAGTAACCACAAATCAAAAATGAAGTCCTCTATTATTAACATGATCTCCTTAAATTCTTCATAAACTTCATCCTTAATCCATTCATTCCCAGTCTGATTGCCCAACCCTGCATTACTCTAATCCTCCATCTCATTGCCCTATTACACTGAGGTGAAGACAAGGGAGATTTTCTCTTGTGTTTGTCACATACAGATATGCAATTAGAATTCAGGGTGTTCGGCTCTCACTTAAGCATTCCAAGTGAAGTTTCCTGGCTGACTGCTTTTGTATAAGGAACTAGGAAAAAAAATAGAGAATACAGAAGACGTTAAGATAAGACAGCCCCTCCCCCATCCCAATGCAGCTGCACCTTAAAGTATTCATATCACCTTAAAAGTTTTTTTATAGTTGCACTGTTTGCTTTATATTTGTACAGTTTAAAATGATTGCTAAATTTGAGAAAAATGAAATTGCTTGCACCTAAAAAAAAACAAAAAGACTGACCATGCTATCCTTCTCAAAGCAGCCAAGATCCCATAAGTTTTTGGTTTGGGTTTGGTTTTCTTGGTGGTCACACCCTGCTGATGTATTGATTCTATAAAAATACATTAAAAGGATTAAGTCTTTTTCAGACAAATCATGCCTCCTCCATCTTATATTTGTGAAGTTGATTTTTTATATTTATAGCTGTTAAATTTCATCACATTAGATTTGCCCCAATGTTCTAGCCTGTCCTGGCCTTTTGGGACTCTGTTCTAAAGTATGTTAGCTTATCTGCAAATCTGATGAGTCTCATCTGTGCCTTTATAAAAGTCATTGATGTGATTTATGTGAATGTTAAACAGCACAAGACCAAGCACAGTTCATTGAGATACTACACTAAATTCCTTCTGCCCCACTGATATTGAACCATTTATGATCATTCTTTGTGTCCTGTCACTTCAATAGCTCTCAATCCATCTAACTGCATTATCATCTAGCCCAGAAGTGTCCAACACAAATGTGGTTTTCTAAGTCAATATAGAACCCGCAAGGATCCTTAGTATGATTTAGTGGCCCCCATTTCTGTTTGCCTTTGTCACCACTATCTAATTCATATCTCTCCATATCCTCCTCAAACAAAGTATAAGATATTTCATTAAGTACTTTGCTAAAATCAAGCTATATCCACAGCAGTTCCCTCATCTGCTTTGGGCAATCAAACTAGGCCATCTTTTGCCTCAATTCTTACCTAGCTTTTAATCATTAAATGGGTTTTGCCTCAGACAAACTAAGACCTGGGAAAGAACTTAGCTTTAAAGGGCCTTATATCTTGCCACTGGACTCAGATGACTATGGAGAACAGAGTGAGGCTGATGACTTTGCACAGACAGCCCTGCCTCACTTAAATCCAATTCACTAGCAAGTCAAACCATCACCCTCCTGACGTCATCGGTCATCTTCAAGAAGAAAGGACAAACAATAATCCTTCATTTACAAGTTTAGTATCCCTGGTGTGTGTGTGTGTGTGTGTGTGTGTGTGTGTGTGTGTGTGTGTATTTAAGGAGGAGGGAGAATAAAGTTATCAAGAATAAATGTTACCAATCTTAATCTTTTTCACTGGGGTTAGGGGAGAAAGAAGGTGCTTAAGGCTACGATAGTTACATTGGTAGATCAGGAGAATATAGGTACAGCATACCTCTATTTTAGCCAATCATTTCAGAGTTTCTTATGCTCCCCTTGTAGACAACATAGAGAAATATGGATTCAGTGATAGGTTGTAGAATCAGTTGAATGATCAGAACCAAAAAACAATCATTCATGGGTTGATGCAAATTTAGATGGTGTGCACATTTAGAGTCTCAAGGATAAGTACTTGGCTCTGTGCTATTCAATATTTTTTTAATCAATGACTTTGATGAAGACATAGAATGCATGCTTGCCCAATTCACTCATGACCAAAACCTAGCTAAGACAATGAATGACAGATCCAAGATACAAAAAGATCTTATCAGGCTAGAAATAATATAGTAAATTAAATTTAATTGGGATAGCTATACTTCTATATGTGCTCTCAAAAATTACCTTTGCAATTACAGAATAAAGGAGGCATAGCTAGACAATACCTGGTGGAGATGGGGGAAAATCAAGAGAATAAACTCACTAGGAGTCAAAAGTGTAAAATATCATTTAAAAAAAATCTAATGCAACCTCTCTCCTTTTGTTGTAGAAATGGGTCTTATGTTATGTGTAGACTATCAGAGAGTTAATATGTTATTTAGTTTGGTTCTACTTTTTGTTTGTTTGTTTTGTCACAAAGGAAAGCTGATTGCCAGAAACAGAGGAAGAGATATATCCAGAAACGACTGCTATATATTAACAAAAGGCTTTATTAAAATTTTTAAAATACATTTAAAATCAATTGTTAAAAAAAAAGCTACTAGGATCCTAGGCTGCACTGAGATAGAAATGATATGTAAGCAGGTAACACTTTTGGTATAATATGCCCTGTTCAGGCTACATTTGGATTAGTTCTAGGCGCCATATTTTAAGAAGGCTATAGACATGCTCGAGAGAGTCTATAAGAAGGCAAGCAAGACTGTGAGAGGCCTAGAGGCTATGCCACAGGAGGTTTGACTGAAGAAACTGAAAATGTTTAACATGAAAAAGAAAAGGCTGAGGGAAAACATACCTCAGGGACATACATCAGAGGATATTTAAATAACTGAAGAGCTTACAGTCAGAAAGAGAATTGACTTGTTCTCATGACCCTGATCTCTTGATGTAGGAGCAATGGGTAGAAATTTCAGAAGGGCAGATTTAGGCTTTGATATAAGGAAAAGCTCTCTAACAAATCTTTCCAAATGTAGAATTTGTTTGTCTAGGAAGCTCAATTAAATTTTACTTCAACAAGCATTTATTAGGAATATATTATATACAAGTGTGGGATAAGAGAACAAAATTACTCTTCCCCCCCTCCACTCCCCAGATGAACCACAGAGATGGACTTCAGAAAGTTTCCTGAGGTTGGCAATTTCTAGTGATCCTTCTCTCCTTCCTTTCCTAGTATCCTTTACCAAATGTGTTTGTGTAACACAGAGACCCTACCCTGCTTAGAAACAGCCCTGATTCAAGGCATGCTGATTGCATCTTGTTCTGTATCAGCCATTTTGCTGTAAATGACTCCTAGGGAACTGGACACTAGGTGCAGCAGTTAATGTCCCTCAGTGTCTCCTTTTTTGCTTCTTGTCAGTTTGTAGTCAGCTTTTTTTGTTTGTTTGTTTGTTTTTGTAAAAAACTTCATAGTTGAAGGTGGAATATGTCAGAGTCCTGGGAAAGTTCTCCTTCTAGTCTGACCCAACAGGTAGATTTAATAGTGAGATCAGCTGTATTCAGATGATAACTCCCTTATCTATCTCTCATAGCTAAAAATATACAGTTTTCTCAAACAAGCATACTATTCCTTTAGTGTTTTATGAATGACCATCTTTCTTTTCTTTGTTTTGCACAATGTTACTTTGGATAATGTTTAGCTTATGAATGCTGCTTCAAAAATCTGTACATAAGGAAATTCTTACATCACGTTCAGGGTAGATGCCATTCATCTTGGTTCCTACCTTGACCAGAATAAATGGCTATTTGCTCCACTCATAATTGACTTCTTATTGTTATTATCTGACCTCAACCTCAGGAACTTACATTAGTAAGTGATGATCCTCTTGGGTCCCCCCAAAGATTGCACTTCACAGGCCATTGTGCTAAGCACTGTGGATGCAAAGCCAAAACTAAAAAACAGTCTCTCACCTCAGGGAGCTTACATTTTATCAGCAGGATAAAAACATATAAATAGATCAATAAACACCATTCAATTTTGAGGATGAGAATTGCTGGGTTCCATGTCACGAGAGGTGATGTCATCAAAGGGATTCTTATTCAGATTCAGATTCAGATACTGAAATAGATGTCATCTGAAGTCCCTTCCAAATATGAATTCCTGTAATCCATCTCTTAAGTTGCAGGAATTTCCTCTGGCTGTTCCCCAAACCTGTAATGTTCTCCCTCCTCTATTCTACCTACTGCCTTCCCTGGTTTCCTCAAAGTCCCAACTAAAATGACATCTTCTACAGGAAGCCTTTCCCAACCCCCCTTAGTTCTAGTGTTTTACCTTTCTTAATTATTTCCTATTTATCTTGTACATAGTTTGTATACATTTGCTAGTTTGTTTGTTGTCTCCTCCATTAGATTGTAAACTCCTTGAAGGCAGAGGCTATCTTTTGCCTCTTTTGATATCCCTAGAACAGTTCCTCACACATAATGCTTAATAAACATTTATTGACTCACTGATTGCTGTGATGAACTGTGATAGTTCCTTATTGATCTGGTTTCAAAATGATCCAGAAATTCAAAGAAAGCAAATGTTTATGGAATGCTTTCCTTTCTTTTCACTAAGTCCAGTTTATTTTGCTCTTACTTTTCACTAGACCTCTATCCTTTGGTCCTGCACACCAAGAATTGATTTCTAGGAGTATGCTTATTACAACAAATTCCCACCACTCCAATACAATCTGGGTCCCTGGTATATATAGTTCTTTATGATGAGATTTTTGCCAGTAGCTCAGGAAAGATAGTTAGATCTTCCTAAGCTGTGTTGAGTGGTATGATATTGCTGTCTTCAGACTATTTGAATTTTAAAAGAGTTAGAGAGGGCTAAGATTTCCCCTGAAATTAAAATCATTTTGGGGTTACTTTTTATTTCCCATACTTGTTCTCCCTGCTGTAATAACTTACCTGCAAGAGGTAATTAAAGGTATTGGCAAAACTGTCTGAAGGTGCCCTTAACTGTTTTAATAATTATGCAATATTAGTGTACCATTATAGTCCATATGCGAGCCTTACCTCCTGTCATCTGGATACTACCCTTCTATTAAGGCAGTCTCAGATTAAATTAGAATTTTTAGCCACTGAATCACATTGATGGCTCAATTGTGTTTGTGGTCAACCAAAATCCCCAGGTTTTTTTTCATATAAATTGCTGTCAAACTAGGTCTTCTTTTATCTTCCTTACATTAAAGAAAAAAGAAAACTAAATGCTTCCAGGAAGATTCAAGTCTGTTAAATTATGTTGGTTTCAGCCCATTAGTTTAACTGTTTCAAGCAGCAAAATATATTAGAGTGCTGTTTCTGGACTCAGAGAACGTGTTCAAATTCTGCCTTCTCTTACTGCCCATGTGGCCTATGGCAGGTTGGTTCACCTCTCAGACTTCAGTTTTCTCTTCTATGAAAGGAAGAGGTTAAACAAGATGATCTCAAAATTCCCTTCCAGCTCTGGATCCTATGGTTTACAAACATGAACTCCTTTTGGCTAAATCAGGGTTCAGGCAAGTCTTATATCAAATATAATCTTTCCCCCATTCATTAAGAACTCTATGTGAGAACAATTGGAGAACCTTCCTGATCTGAATGAATATCATTATGTTTCAAGTTTAAATAAAAGAAGTATTTAATACGATTTACTCAGGCTAAGCAAATTTATACTATGCTTGACTAGAAGGCTTCAGACAAGCACAGAGATCTTACCAAATAAATTACAATTTTTGTCTGTTCCTATCTCAGCCTCCTGACCCACTCCCTCACCCATTCATCTACAGCTGCCTCACATGTTCTGTAACTGGGTCAGGGAACACTGGCTGGGGAGGGAAAGAGGCATATTAAAGAACATTCAATTATATCCTGGACATAAGGAACAAATGAAACAAATGCACTACACTGTCACAAGATTTGAATCTCATTTTCTGCTATGCTCTCCAGCCCTCATCTTCAATTGTGAACATGTGCCTATCCTCACTGCCACTCATCAGGATTGATTTGCCTAAATCTGCAGAACTGCCTTTCCTTCAATATTTGTCTTTGTTCTATGCCTCATATTTGTCGTCTGTATGAATCCTGCTTTCATGTAGAATTGGCTTTATCTCTATGTATTAAATACTGTCCCTCATATCATTCCTATTGCTTTAGATTATAGCTTGATTTTCCTTTCCAGCTCCCTAAATGACAAACTCGTGTGCAGCACCTGCCAAATTTAGGGTATCGTCTAAGGTCAGAACAAGGGCAGTACTGAGGACTCAGCAGGTAGATGTTAAATTGCCCACTCATAGCTTTGAACTTCCTCAAGGTCACCAAGAAAACTAACACCCGGTATAACTTTGGCAAGCCTGTCTTCATCACTCATCATACTTCTGCCTTATCATTAACTCCACACTGCTACAATCATGTGACTCCCTATGTCAAATTCCCCAATGCTTACTGTCTGTTAACTCACATGCAGATGGATGCTGGGCATCCAGGATCCTGATTAGATTCAGTAGCTGGCAGACAACTCAGGTAGTCAGGTCAGAATACAAAGTGTGAATATCAAATAATGAGACCTCTTACATAAACCACACACATAAATCATCCATACATGCATAGGTTATGAGTCAATTCAACATAAAAATAGGTAATGGGGTGTAATTGAAAGAGTGCTAGATTTGGAATCAGGAAGACCAGGGTTTGAGGCCTGGCTATGTCACCTAGTAACTATATAGTGATGAGTAGGAAGCTATTTAGTACAGAAGAGCATGGAGTCTGGAAGACATGAGTTCAAATCCAGCCTCAGACACTTACTGGGTGTATGACCTTGGGAAAATCACTTAACCTCTATATACCTCATTTTTCTCAATTGTAAAATGGAAATAATAATAGCACTTTCCTCCCAAAGTAGTTGTGAGCGTCAAATGAGATACTACTTGTAAGGTGCTTAGCAAAGTGCCTGGCTTAAGTTGCTTAATAAATATTTTTTCCCCCTTCCTTTTAAGTCCCCACTTGCGGCCTTTTGACTGAGTCCAAGTTTTACAGAATAAATTCTTTTATTAAAAGAATTTGTTCTGTGAAGTTTGAATTCAGTCAAAGGACCACACTTGAGGACCTAGAAGGCCACATGTAACCTCGACGCCACAGGTTCTCCACCTCCGGCTAGGCAAGGCTTCATTTTGGAGAACGGGTTGGTTCTTAAACTTTTTTGTGTTACGAACAGTTTTGTCAGCCTAGTAAACCTACAGACTCCTCTTTAGAATAAGGTTTTAAAATGCATAAAATATATAGGATTATAGAAGAAATCAATTATATTGAAATATAACTACCTAAAACATTTTTGAAAACCTAGTTCATGAACCCCAGGTTAAAAATCCTTGTCCACATGATGACCAAAAAATGGCAATAGTCAATGTTGAAGGGGTTGTGGGATTATAGGCATAATCATACATAATTAGTAGAGCTGTGAAATGGTATAGCCATTTTGGAAAGATACTTGGAATTATGCAAATAAAATGACTAAAACATTTATATCCTTTGAACCAGAAACTCCATTATGGGGATTATACCCCCTAAAAAAAAAAGCCATTAATAAGAAAAAAGGTCCACATATACACCAAAGTACTTATAGCAACATTTTTTGTGAAAGCAAAAAAAAAAAAACATTAAAAATGAAGTAGATGACCATCAATTGGGTAATGTATAGACAAATTGTGCTACATAAATGTAAGGAAACATTACTGTGCTGAAATAAGTGATTAATGTGAAAAAAATAGAGAAGCATGGAAAGATCTACATCAACCAATGCAAAATGAAGTAAGCAAAGCCAAGAAAACAATATAAATGACTACAACAATACAAAGAGAAAAAAACACATAAAAAAATCAATAGTGAATCTGGCAAAAATTAAATCGATCATGTCTCAAATGAAGAAACATTAGCAAATTTTCCTTCATGGATGTGGGAGGTCTACGGGTCTTGTACTTTGTACATATTTTTGGACTTTTTCATTGCATTGATCAGTTGTGATGATTTGTTCTTCATTCTCTCTTTTTTCTTTCCTTAAAAAAAGTATTTGTTAGCTGTGTGACCCTGGGCAAGTCACTTAACCCCAATTGCCTCACTAAAAAAAAAAAAAAAGTATTTGTTATATAGAAAAGCTTTCTGAGAGGGGAAAAAGGAAGGGGAAAACTATGGTGATATCAAAAACAAAAGATATAAATAAAAACTTATTTTTAAAAAAATAAAGGCATTGTAGTTTATTGTGGTGAGAGAGAGTGATATGGTTACACCTAAATTTTAGGAAAAGTCACTTTGGTGACTGAGTGATAGATGAGTTGAAGTGCAGAGAGACTCAAGGCAAGGTGACCAACTAGGGACTATTTCTATTGTCAGTGTCAGAGGTAATGAAGACATGACTTAGTATTGTAGCTGTGTAAGAGGAGAGAAAGTGATGGCTATAAGAGATGTCATGGATATAGAAATAGGCTTTGATAACTAATTGTATATATGAGATGAGAGAAAGCAAAGAGCTGGGAGTAAGTAGCAATCTTAATATAGGCTCGAGTCTTCTAACTCCAAATTATTTCCCTGATAAAACATTGAAAATATCCAGTGATTTCAGTGGTATGGGCACTTTACCAATTCAAATCACAATCTCTTCATGCCTTTATAAATTGTTGTGGACAAAAACATTTAAACCCAGGGGCCAACGGGTAATGAGCCTACTAAACTTAATTTGAATGGTCTTCAATAACAGACAGATGCCATAACTGTGTCTTTCCAGTGTACTCCAACATGCCAGAGTTTGAGATCCACAATTATAGACTCTGAGAATATGGTCATGACTACAACACAAGTAGGCATCAGAACGTAGCTTAAGAAGAGGAAGTGGATTTTTAGTGTGAATAACTGTTGATATAATTATGGCAAAAGAATTGCCCATAAAAAGTAATGAAAAAGATAACACTGAAGAAGTGGTTGACTAGAAGAGGAGATAGGTTGATAATGTTTCAAAAGTGAAGGATAGGTGTGAGTCTAGAATCAGCAGCATTTCATGTCACAACCCCTTAAGGTCTGACTAGCAACCTTGCTCAAACCTCCAGATCCAAGATTTGGCTGATGTACTTGCCCTTGTTGATGTCATAGGATACAAATTAAAGGGAGAGATGATGGATCTCCAACATAGCAGTCTTTCCCTCAGAGCACCAAAGGATGCCTCTGACAAAGACCACAGTGTGACTACAAATTCAAAGTTGATTGTTGTTAGAGCTAGGAGAGTGAAAGTTGTCTTAATTTGGTCCAGCATATTGTGAATAACTTTAAATTCACCATTCACAATATTGTCAAATACAGCCCTAATTGCAAGCTGTTTCTTATTTCCAATCCAATAGATACTTCAACATATATGACTAAGGAGTTTTCCCAAAAACTTCCTGGGAGTGGTTGCAACCTGGATTCTATCCATTATATTATTATTATTTTATATATAATATATAATACCTAATGAAGGAGACACTTAGTGTCCACTCTTCAAGTTGTCATGGATGGATCCTTGGGGAATAGGGAGATTCTGGTATTATTGTATGAAGTGGTATGAATGTCACACGGGTCTGTAGAAACTTCATCCTGACTTAGGAACTGATGCCGATTTATAATAATGGAAAGATGTTCATAAATAAATGGTCAAAAGTGCATAAATAGATGATCAAAAGTATAGCAGAAGGGCTACAGTTCCTGGGGTCATTGGTTTGTCTGTGGCAGATCTAGCAGAAAACATAATGAAGAATTTTAGTAGGGTGCATCAAATGTTTGCCATGTTTAAGGGCCTGTGTGGAATTAAGGATGATGTCTCCTCAGTACTCCAAAAATCTTGGGGCAGAATGGCATTTCAGATGTTGTGAAGATAAACCTGACTCTGGGGGAGGAGACCAATTTAAAGAAGAGTTCAGGGACACTTTGGGAAATCCAAAGCAACCTGTAATTTTAAAGTCTTTTAATGTTCTGTCACTTTACTGTCTAGATAATGTGGCAATGGTTAAGGGATTATATGAGACAAATTTTTCAAGTAGGTCAAACCTTCATCTGATTAGTGATTCAATACCAACTATAAAGCAGAAATGTACAATCTATGGACTCTAGTCTCCTCCAAAAGTTAGAAGTGGAGAATAGTAAGATGGCTTCCGTTTGTCAAACCCTATGATTTGCATGTTGATGCTGAATACTACTTGTACAGTCATTAAGTGGTTGATGTAAAGTAGAACCTATACCTCATATATCACTGCTTGCCTTATAGGTGCTGCAATTTCCCTGAGGTCCAGAGGAGAATTTTGGTTCCTTGTCACAAAATACCATATAGTAACTCTTTGCTGATGGATTATATTTGTATCTCTCTCTGTTAGGCCTCCACTGCACAACCCCATGCACAACCTTCTAAGAGGATCTTATTTTGTCTCATATATATATATATACACACATATATATGTATACATATGAGACAAAATATGAGACACATATATAATATGTTCATATATATAATCATACATAATATATTATATGCATACATACAATATATCCTATATGATCATATATAATATATAATCAATAGTTATAAATTTCTACATCATATAAAAAGATCAACATACACAATGCAACAAATTCTTCAAATATCATAATGAAACCCAAATACTGAATAAATCACAAATAACTGATTTTTTTTAAGGAAGGGAAAACCAATGAGTAACCCTAAGTGCTCCACTGGGACCTCCCAAATATCAAGAGATCTAGAGAAAGTCGTGGTTCCATACTGCATAAAGGAAATGCCAAATTATCTAGTAGCCATATTATTTGCTCCAGGTAGAACACTAACTTGATAGAAACACAGCAAAGCTGTCAGAGTACTCTCTAAGTGCAGTAAGTTTTATTTCATATTTCAAAAACTGAATTTTATTTGACACTTCCTTTAAGAATATCAAGGTAACTTAACGTAAGCCAAACTCACTCCATCATGTTAGAAAAATGTGGTATTTAAAGAGAATGAAGCCTGACTCGTTACTATTTAGAAAATTGTATGTTTCTTATTATGAGGGCTTTTTCCCCTGTACTCCAACTTTTCACAAGGGCCTTGAACAACCTCTACCTATTCATGTACGTTGACTGCTATTTGAATTACAATAAATATTGTATTAAAACTATAACCCTGGCCTGTTCTACAATATTGCAAATAAAGGAGAATATTTTCTAGGTGAATTATATGTGGAAGGCAATATAACTGATGCAAATGTCAAAGGATAGACTACATTTAAATATTAATGTTGGTCTTTTATAGATAAACATGTACATTAAACATTCTTCTATATATATATATATATATATATATACCAATGCCCTTTAGATATTTTCCTATGGCATCTGCAATAGCAGAGTTTAAAAACATTTCAATTAGATTTGATTTTTTTTCTTTTTTTAAATATTTAGACGCATCAGTTACCAGAAGGTTACCCAAATATCAGGCTATTCTATCAAATTAAATGAATAAATATTAATTAATCACCTAGTATATGCAAGATGATATCAATAGCAGGCAGGAACAAAGAATACTCAGTGTGATAGGTAGGATTCGAACCCAGTTCTCCTCTAATCTAGCCTCTCAACCATGTTATCAGACAACAAATCCAGATTGACTGGATTCTTTTCTTCTTTTCACCCAAATTTTTGGCATACTGCAGTGAAACAATGTTAAATCAAAGTGATAACTTCAAACTGATCTTTTATACCTAAAAAAGACCTAATGAATGAAATTCTGATTATCCCCAGGGAAATTGAAGCCCATTTTGACAGCCATATGCCTTCTCACCAAAAAGAAGAAAATGTGACAAGATTGGAAGTCTTTTATCTCAAAATTATTCAATAAGTAATAAAAACTCTTGGCCCAGCACTCTCAAATTCTGGATTTTAGCAGTATCTTGGGAGGTTGTGCCTAAAATCATTCTTCAGATTATATTGTCCTCATTCAAGCTTTCAGAAAACCTCAAAATTTAGCTTTTATCTAGGACCCCATAGTTGTGGGTGCAAGGGCCCTACTTCCTGTTCAAGGAACTAATTCAAGGAATGTTACTCAATGTAATATTAGATATTGGATATGAAAACCTTCACACATGAAATGGGGAGAGATGAGAGGAGCCTGTAATAATCAAGAACCTCTCCTTTCCTTTCCTGAGTCCTACTTTCTACCCGAGGTGTCAATATAGACTTCCACCTTTATACTTTTTCTAATAGCTTATATAACCCCCTGAAGAGAAATTAACTTGAGATCTCTAGATTAGCAACTCAATTCCTATCAGATCTGCACTTTTTAACCAACATTTTAATATGATTTTTAAAGTTTTAAGTTTTGATCCTGGGCACTATGGCTAAGTCACTTGCTATTCCTCTATCTCCAAGGTCACATTAGTGATGCTTAATGTGGGAACCCTAGTCTTTTCTCTGGAAAGCTAGGGCTCACAAACATCCAGCACTGGACATCAAGATCCGTCTGCCACCCTCTACTCAACCTCTTCCCCCAAGTTACCTTGTATCCATTTTGTATATTTTTATTTATACCTTTATTAGTATATGTGGTTTCCCCTATTAGAATGTAAGCTCCCTGAGGGAGGACTATTTTCCTTCTCTCTTTTTAATCCCAGCACATGGCATAGCTTTTGACACAAACTTTATGACACAAGCAATTGCTTGTTGATTGATTCAAGCACTGTCATATCACACACTTTATTTATTTCTAGGAATATTCATTAGACAACATTTAGCAAACAATACATATTATCTACTTATAGAAAATAAAACTAGATACTAATGTACATTTCACTATAGCTTCTGATACAAAATACGGTAGTTTGTACTTTCATCGTTTTCCCAAACAAAATCGATCCTGAAATCTGCCCATTGTGAGACAAGACTGGGTATTAACATGTAAATATAGATGGGAGATTCATTTGGCAATGCAGATCTCTGCAGAACCACTTTAACCATCTAAAATACAGGTGAGATGATTTCAGCAGGAAAAGAATCAGCAGGGACAGGAAAATGCCAACTCTGATTAGAACCCTTGAAAGCACTGACTGTAGCATCTCAAGGTAAAATCGGATTTCCAATAACTCACCCTGCATCACAGCCCTTGCCAGTGGTGAGAAGTGGTTGGAGGGGGAAATAGAATTTGACCTTTTCTTAGTGAAATAAAAGAAGTTCATTCCATTGAACTGGAAGCTTTTAGTGGAGTTACTGGAAGACAGTTACATGCTTGAAAGCGACAGAAAGTGCAAAGCATCACAGTTTTATCAGAGATGGTACTTCAATCAATTTACATTTGATTTAAACCCGGGGAGTTCTCTGGGCTTTAAAAGCAACTGAACCACTGAACATTCACCTTTAAGACTTAAAGCTTCTTGTAAATTATGTTTATATGAAGTTGCAAAATGAATTAACTGCTGAGGAAAACACCATTGCATTGTGCAGAATATCAAAGCTTATTCACATTTCTCTATATGCCAGGAAACACAAAAATGAAGCTTGTGAAATGCTAAATCAGAAATAAATCTGTCGTGAGCTGAGCTGTATACCAAATACAATTCTCTTCCTCTTTTTCATACAGCATTAATGCTTTCATTTCATTGAAGAGTAGCTATATTAGAACTTCTCAAGTCTGATTTCCTATAGAAATTTACATCAGGCTTCCAGAGTGAGCCTCAGATGTTTCTCTATCCATTTCAAAATCAATGCAGTCACTGGAAATGTAATATCCTGTAAATGTAAAATGAGATTTTAGATTTTTGATGAAACAAATTGATAATTCCTTCCTTTAAAAAAAGTTTTGTTTTCCCAAGTTGTATGCCCTTTTGTCATTTCAAGTAGAATGATTTCAGAGGTCAAAATAACTAAAGGAGAGGAGCACTTACTTATTGGCTAAGTTACTATTGATGGCTCACTGCTACTTTTCAAGTGCTCAGCCCTAAGACATTGACCTACTAAGTCCTTAAAATTAGGTTTTATCCATTACTAATTGGCTTCTTTTCAACCAGTTACATCCTGTAAATGGTTGGAAAAGTTACTGGCTGGTATTAGACAATTTTCATTGGATAAAGGTCAGAAATAAAATAAAGTACCCCTCATTGAAAGGAGGGCAAGGTACAGGAAAGCGTAGTAGAACACTAAGTTAAGCCGTAAGAAAGTAAAGAAGAAAAATCCAGACTAATGTAGTTATTCATTTTGACATTAATGACTTTTTCCATTTGGTTGACAGGGGTAAAAAGAGACAGGGATAAGAACAAATAGAAAAATAAGGGGGGCGGAGCCAAGATGGCAGAGGGAAAGCAGTGACTATGTTGAGCTCTCTCCCAAAGCCCTCCAAATACCTAAAAAAATGGTTCTAAACAAATTCTAAAGCAGCAGAACCCACAAAAAGACAGAGTGAAACAAATTTCCAGCCAAAGACAGCTTGGATGGTTGATTAGAAAGGTATATCACGCCAGGCGGGGAGAGGAGCACAGGTCGGCATGGACTTGCAGGCTGCAGCGATGCTGGAGCAGGCCTCAGAGGACTGAATCGTGGGTAGCTGTGGTGGTTTCCAGACTTCTCAACCCCTGAAAACCAAAGACAACTTAGAAGTGCTTGGATCTGGGTCACAGTTCTGAGGGGCGGTCCTGGGGGGAGGAGGAGCGCTGGTGGGGTAGAGCTTGTTGTGACTGAGGTGAAGAAACACCTAGTCCCTTATCATACCACCTGGGAAGAACTGAAAATTTACAGGTCCCTAGAAGTACCTCTGAAAACAGCTGTACAAACCCCCGAAGCTTGGGACAGTACACTCTTCACGTTGGAAGCAGACTTTTACCTTAACAAAGAGTTTAAAACTCAAGTAATTGGCTGGGATCATGAGTAAGCAGTGCAAAAAGAGTCAGACTATATTATCTTACTTTGGTGACAAAGAAGCTCAAAACATACAACCAGAAGAAGACAACAAAGTCAAAGTTCCTACATCCAAAGCCTCCAAGAAAAATATGAATCAGTCCCAGGCCTTGGAAGAGCTCAAAGGGGATTTTGAGAAGCAAGTAAGAGAAGTAGAGGAAAAACCAAGAGTTTTGCAAGAAAATCATGAAAAACAAGTCAACAGCTTGCTAAAGGAGACCCAAAAAATACTGAAGAAAATAACACCTTAAAAAATAGTCTAACCCAAATGGCAAAAGAGGTCCAAAAAACCAATGAGGAGAAGAATGCCCTAAAAAGCACAATTGGCCAAATGGAAAAGGAAGTCCAAAAGATTACTGAAGAAAATACTTCCTTAAAAATTAGAATAGAGCAATTGGAAGCTAGTGACTTTATGAGAAGTCAAGATACTGTAAAACAAAACCAAAAGAATAAAAAATTAGAAAACAATGTGAAATATCTCATTGGAAAAACAACTGACCTAGAAAATAGATTCAGGAGAGAAAATTTAAAAATTATTGGACTATCTGAAAGCCATGATCAAAAAAAGAGCCTAGATATCATCTTTCAAGAAATGATCAAGGAAAACTGCCCTGATATTTTAGAACCAGAATGCAAAATAGAACTTGAAAGAATCCACCGATCTCCTCCTGAAAGAGATTCCCAAAGGAAAACTCCTAGGAATATTGTAGCCAAATTCCAGAGTTTCCAGGTCAAGGAGAAAATATTACAAGCAGCCAGAAAGAAACAATTCAAGTATTGTGGAAACACAATCAGGATAACACAAGATTTAGCTGCTTCTACATTAAGGGACCGCAGGGCATGGAATATAATATTCCGGAGGGCAAAGGAGATAGGATTACAACCAAGAATCACCTACCCAGCAAAACTGAGTATAATCCTGCAGGGGGAAAAATGCTCATTCAGTGAAATATAGGATTTTCAAGCATTCTTGATGAAAAGACCAGAGTTGAATAGAAAATTTGATTTTCAAATACAAGACTCTAGTAGAACATGAAGAGGTAAACAGGAAAGAGAAAATCATAAGAGACTTATTAAGGTTGAACTGCTTACATTCCTGCATGAAAAGATAATATTTGTAACTCATGAGACCTTTGTCAGTATTAGGGTAGTTGGAGGGGAAAAAATTATATGTACCTATGTATAGATATAGATAGATAGATAGAGGTCACAGGGTGAGTTGAAAATGAAGGGGTCATATCTGGAAAATAAAATTAAGGGGTGAGAGAGGAATATACTAGGAGAAGGAGAAAGGGAAAGGTAGAACAGGGTAAATTAACCCACAAAAAAAAAAAACAGAAAAGAAAAGGCTCCTACAGTGGAGGGGAAACAAGGGAAAGTGAGAGGGAATGAGTGAATCTTATTCTCATAGGATTTGACTTAAGGAGGGAATAACATACACACTCAATTGGGTATGGAAATCTGTCTTCTCCTACAGGAAAATAGGGGGAAGGGGACAAGAGAGTAGGGGAATGATAGAGAGGAGGGCAGATTGGGAAAGGGAGTAATCAGAAGCAAACACTTCTGAGGAGGGACAGGGTCAAAAGAAAGAATAGAATAAATGGACGGGTGGGATAGGATTAAGGGAAATAAGAGTTAGTTTTTCACAGCATGCCTACTATGGAAGTGTTTTGCATAACTGCACATATATAACCTATATTTACTTGCTTGCCTTATCAGTGAGGGTGGGTGGGGAGGGAGGAAGGGAGAAAATTTGGAACCCAAAGTTTTAAAAACACATGTTTAAAAAAAAATGTTTTCACATGCAATTGGGAAATAAGAAATACAGGAAATGGGGTACAGGAGAAGTGAAGCAGAAGGGGATAAGAGAAGTGGGGGAGAGAGAAGGGAAGGCAGACTAGGGGAAGGGGTATTTAGAATGCATGCCATTTTGGGGTGGGGGGAGAGGCGGGATGGGGTGAAAATTTGGAACTCAAAATCTTATGGAAGTAAATGTTGAAAACAAAAAAATAAAAAGTAAAAAAAAATGAAAAGTGATGTAAAAAGAGAAGACATCAATAAAATTTTTTTAAAAGAAAAAAGAAAAAAAAAGAAAAATAAGAAGATATCTCCCATTCTGTCCATTTCATATTTTTAATAAAATCTCCTTAGTTCAATAAAATATCCAGCTGGAATTCACTGCATGGGCTTTCATATTAAGGTAAGAAACTAGCCTTCTCTGATTTTTAACTCAACTCCAATCAAGCTGCAAATGTCATCTTAAAAGGTTCTTTCCTCCTACTCGAAATGAATTTTGTTGGTAAGACAAAGAATCCCTATGATTTTCAATTTAGAATGCCTGCCTTTTCTCCTTCCTGCCCCAATCCTAATCAGCAAGGGAGTTAATAATTTAAATTAACTCCAAATCTTTAGAGTCAAAATTCTGGAAGACTGATGCCTCATATAAAATATGCAAATTTCCTTTATAATTTTCGAAATGAGTCTGCTTTCTCCAGATGGCACAAGTATCTGGTTGCACCAATGACCTTTTCAGTATTATTAACCATGATTTTTTTTTTATTTCAAATAAATACCTGGTTGCTGGTTAAGAAAAGCCTCATGAGAGGGAATGGCTGTTAAATGGTGTTTGTTTCTATACACACAGAATATGTCATTAATCCAGTTCTATCCCAGGGAGAATAGTTGTTTACATGCATTATGGTGATTTTATTGTATCTTATTAAGGAATAATGGCAAACTAAAGCAACTGCATTAGCACGGTCTTGCAATAAAAAGTAACGTTTTTGCTGTTCTAATTAGTTACACTCATTTTATGAGCCAAAGTAACCAAATATGTTTGGTTATACATTTGAGCTCCAAGGTCCTTAAGGAGGAGAGACTTCCATGATTCTTAACACAGGTGTGTGTCTCCTGTTGTTCCAAAAAACAGAGTCAAATTTTAGCTTAATACCTAATAGTGTTGGGTTTACTCCAAGGTCTTTTCCAGCCCTAAAATTCGGTGATTCTTTTATTATACGATTGTTAAGTCTTAAGAGGTTTCATACCAGTTTTAATGCCTTAAAAATTCAAAGTTTCAAAGACTGTGTATTAAACTTAGTGTGCCTTCAAGCTACTAATGATAGTACAATTGGCTCCTTGCCCCACTGAAGGATCAAATATAGGCACAATTAGTTGCACATGAGTACTTCTGGCACCTGTAGATTTTCATGTGTAAAAACAGAAGGTGCCTTGAAAGATTTGCCCTTGGAGCAGATCTTAGCTTCTCACTACAAACAGAACTGCAGAAAAACCATTTTTCCCCAAACATTGTATGTGCTAAACAACAGTTGGCATATCAGAGTTGCTTTCTCTTTCTCTCTGTACCTGTTTGTCTCTGCATCACCATTTTCCAGAGCTCAACACTAGAGTTATTCTGTCTCATGAGACTCTTTAAATGCCCAGTTATGTGAAAGAAGACATTTGCATGGAGAGAGATTGATTTTCTTCTCATTATAAATGTTGAATTTCTGCTTTAATAAATTTAAAAAGATCAAGTATGATTCATATTTTTAGTTAACCAAAGTTATTTTTATTTCCATCCAAGTAACTAGCATGAAAAAAACACAGAAACAGAGTTGGAACACGTTATAAAGGCCATCTCTTTCAAATCATACCTGAACCAATTAACCCAAAGTGTCACTATCAAGTTTGCTCATTATTACTCTGTTCCATCATTTACTCTGTGAAATCTCCAGATAAAACTTATGTATAGTTCATGTCTAGGTTTCCATATGTGTATATATATATGTACATATATTCATGTATGTATGTATTTATATTCATGTATATATGTATTTGTATATATATGTATATGAATATAGTTACACAAGTATACATACTTACATTTATGTGTGGAGAAAGAGAGAGAGAAGGACAAGGATAGGGACAGGAACAGGGCCAAGAAAAGTGAGAGAATAACAAAAATTCACAGGAGAGTAAATCCAAGAAAGGAGCAAGCAATGGAACCCATGAAATTAGGGGATTCGTGGGTTTTATTGGTTGCTACTCTCTTGGATTTACTCTCCTGTGAATTTCTGGGATTTTCTCCTATTCTTTTTCCTATTCCCTCACCACTCTCTATGGTAACTAGCATGATGTATATGTGTATGCATGTGGAGGGAATTTTCTCTCTCCCCCTTCCTTTTCAGTTCATAAGACACTGTCATTGCACTCATGAAACTTATAGTCTAGTAGATCACACATCTAATTATGAGCAGAGGTCAAATTGGAGCATGGTTTTATGTGTTTTGATGATTCAAAGTTTAGTGGTCTTTCCATAGTGTCTATCTCAAATGATAACAGATTTGGCAACACACACAAATACAAATTTGCAGAATATAATCCTTAGGGAAAAAGATAATAAGAAAATATACAATTGTGGAATTATTTTGGTCAGTGAAAATGGCCAAATGAAAAAATTCAGAACTTGTAGAAAAGATTTTTGGCTTAAATTACTCACTTTTATTAGAGATATTAAATGATCTAGATTAGTTGACAAATTTTGTCAAGCCTTTTCATGGGAATCAAAGCATATTTCTAATAAATGTTGGTTTATTTAACTGCATCCTGTCACAAAACTGCCTTCTCTCTTTAAATATCATCTTTACACAACCTTTTTATTTAGTCTATGTAAGATTTGTCTTCTTAGGCCTGGAAGACTTCCTCAGGGGTTTCCTCAATGAATGAATTGCCAGTGCTCGATAAATGTGAAGTAATAATTATTAAGTGTTTGGTTGTATTTTAAATGAAGAACACTATATAAAGCCTAATTGGTGAGTAGCAATTTTAAAGTGCCTTTTACAATATAAATGATATACCCATAGAGTAGATTTTATGTGCTCCTATGGGCCCATTACACTTAATATGCATTGTTAGAGTAGTATCTTGGCCCCCAAATTACTCATTTGATGATAGGTGCTCCCAGTCTTGGTATCCTAGTGCCAAAACACCAGGGACAATAATTTAATGAATATTCATCTGTGATGAGTATTTATTCATGCCATGTCTTTAACAAGAAATTTCACAATATACCTGTCAGTAATGCATGTTTTTTACTATGTCAATTTTAACTCTGGATTCACTTGCTTTTCTCATTAATGTGAGTTGAGACAAATGTAATTTTTCATATGTGTTTACAGAGCATTGGTCTTTGGTATTTGATTTGGAAAGTTTTAGTCTGATCTGTCTCCTACATTAACCTCCTTAACATGCAAAAACAAGTCCAATGATATGATTGATTAAAATTACTGTTAGAAATTCCTTCCTGTAAAGTGAGAGTTGACTACTTTGAATTAAGATAGAACCGTACATAAGGAGATTTCCCCATTGCTACTATCCTTTAAAAGAAAAAAAGGAAGGGGTAAAATTATTCTTATTTTCTATACATATAGTCAGAGAAAGTTAAAAGGTGGAAAGGTGAGATTACTTCATCCAAACTGCTTATTTCGCAGATAAGCCTTAAAAAAAAAAACAAAGTGAGATGCCTAATTATATACTAAGTGCTGGAGGCAGAATTTAACCCACTTATCTCCTCACTTCAAGACTAGTAATTCTATTACTATACTGCCCTTCCCCCACCCTAGTAACCAACAAATTTTATTAGCAAATGAACATATTTGTGAATGGACTCTTGTCCCTAAAGAAAATATTTGAGTCAGTTTCAAGACAGGGACTGTTTTGTGATTGTTATTTTGCTTATGTTGTTTTGTCTTTGTATCTCCGGCACCTAGCATAGGGACTTACATGTAGTGGGTAATTAACAGAAGATTGTTGAACTCAACTCTTAGACTATTTCTGGCTCCTCATGATCTAGAGGGGCTTTAAGCATAGTTCCTAGTGTTTAAGCAGTTTTGTTGTTACTGTTGTTGAGTTGTTTCAGTTGTATCTGATTCTCTGGGACCCCATTTGGGGTTTTCTTGTCAAAGATACTGGGGTGGTTTTCCCATTTCCTTCTTCAACTTATTTTACAGATGAAAAACTGAAGCAAATGGAGTCAAGTGACTTGTTCAGGGTCATACAACTAGTAAGTGTCTGAGTTTAGATGTGAAACAAGTCTTCCTGACTTCAGGGTTCTACTCTGTACACTGTACAAACTAGCTACTTCTAACTCTGCAGCCATCAGTAGCCATCAATTCGTCTACATCAATACCACATCTGCCAATCAATGGCAGCCCCTAGCCAACCCAATGACCCTTCTAAAGCAAGCTCACAGACTGAAAGAAAAGAGTTTTATTGGGACCTTAAACTTTATTATAAAAATTTCTGTCCTGAAGAGCCGGCCAGGGAACTGTACTATCTCCAAAATTCTTTCTGAATCTGTTGGCCAGAATCTTCACCTTCTGCCCTCACCTTGGACTTGTCTTCAATGACTCCAATAACAACCACCCACCCCAGATTTAACCTTACTTGACCATAGCTAACTTCTACAGCTGATTGCCCGTCTTGACCTATGCCCAGGCTGAGTTTAAGTTTAAGGCATAATCCCTATGCCTTTCACGTGTATTATTAGCTCATACCTAATCTGACTTCCCCTATGACCTGCCCCAGCCCAAAAGCTGAGGTCTCTAGTGAGGTTTCCAAGAACAAGTGCCAATAAATAGCAATTTCTTACTTTAAACTGCAAGTTAACTGAAAGAAAGACCTTTGTCTTATTTGTTACTTCACTGTACCTCAGCACTCAGCATGGTGCCATGTATCCTAGGCAATGCTCCATAAACATCAATTGAATGGATAGGGTGAGAAAACATTTCAGCATTCAAACAGAAGTAACATTTGCTGTCAATATTACTTAGAATCCAGATAGAAGAAGTGGTTTTACAGCTAAAACAATGTTCTCTGGAAGTCTTGTCCACATTTAAATTTTCTGTAACTAGTTTCTGTTGTCACAGTCTAGGTGTCATTGCAGGGAAAGAATGAGTTATCCCAAAAGCTATAAATAATTTTAAAAAATGAAAATTGTAATTAAAAAATAAAAATAAGGTGTTGAGAGTGAAATAAAGTCATTAGCAAGTCCAAGAAAAAGACCATGTCAGTATACAAAGGAAAGCTATAAAGAGTCAAGATAGGGTCCAATGGAGCTTCCTTCAAAGCTATACCAGGAGTCATTCATTTGGGGTCTACTGCCCCACACCTACTGTTAGGGGATTTAGAGAAGAATATCATGATCTCTTCATCAATGTGAGTGGCCAAGAACAATTTATGCCAAATGAAACTCATTTTTGATAAGGTCATTGAATTGGTAAGCTAGGGGGAAGACCGTTATAGGTATCAATTAACCAGAGAAGTTTCAACCATGAAAGGACTTTAGAAATTACCTAATCCAACTCCCTCCTTTTACAGATGAACAAAGCAATTATATAGGTTAGCTGGTTTCCCCGAGATTACATAGCAAGTTAGGGACAGATTCAAATTTAGGACCTTCACATTTAATTCAATTCAAAAGATACTTTTTGAGGTGCCAACTGTGTGAAGTGTTGGAAAGTTCAAAAGGTTACAAATGAGACAGACCCTTACCTCAAGGAACTTATATTCTACTATGCAGAATAAGGCACATACTCAAATTAGTACATAGAATGTGATGAGGCAAAGATTTCAGAGAAAGCATTGCAGGAAAAAATTTAGAAGAGAAAAAGGCTACTTTGAGCTAGATGGATTATGGAAGGTTTTATGCAACAGTTGAACTAAAAGAAAAGATTTCCAAAGGCTGAGATGATGACGCAGAGTACTCTTGGTTTAAGGGGTCAACTTTATGAATTTACTGAGTTAAGAGAGTTCAGGATAAGATAAAAAAACAGCTAGTAGCATATCCTTTGTTTTAGAGATTCTCCTCCTAGGCATATACTCTAAGCAGACCATTGATAAAAAGAAAGGGTCCCTTGCATAACAAAGTATTTGTAGCAGCAATTTTTATGGTGACTAATTTGGGGTAGGGAGGGGTAAAGTAGATGCTAATCCATTTAGGGAATGGCTGAACAGATCGTGGTATGAATGTAATGAAATATTACTGTGCCATAAGAAACAGTAAATATGATGAATACAGAGAGGCATGGGAAGATTTGTATAAATTTATGAAAAATGAAATAAAGAAAGTGAACAAAATAATAAATAATACGTACAATATAAATGTAAAGAATAACCACTATAAATCAATAAAAAGGAATATTTTTAAAATTTTACTTATTTTACATTCATATATATGTTCCTCCCATTATCTCCTCCTCCTGTAAAATAAAATAAAACCCTCATCATAAACAGATAGTCCAGCAAAACAAATTTCTTACAGTGATCATATCCAAAAATGTATGATTCTATCTGCACATTAAGTTCATCACTACTCTGGCAGGAAATGTTGTTTCATTTTCTATCTTCCGGGCTCCTGTTTTGTCATTTCCTTAATCAGTGTTCCAAAGTCTTTCAAAGTTATTTTTCTCTATAATTTTGTTGTTGTATATAAAAATCATCCCCCTAGTTTTGCTCATCTCACTTTGCATTAGTTTGTAAAAGTCTTCCCAGTTTCTACTGACATTGTCCATTTCATCATTTTTACAGCACAATAATATTCCATAAAGAGAAAGTGAAAGATATGTCCAAATGATTGCAGAATTCCAGTCATATAAGGGAGAGATAAGGTTTTCTTAAATGAGCACCCCAAAGAAATAGAAGAAAACAGTAGAATGGGAAAGACTAGCAATATCTTCAAGAAAATTAGAGATATCAAGGGAAATTAGAGACATCATGCAAAAATGGGCAAAATAAAAGATAAAAATGGTAGGGACTTAACAGAGGTAGAAGAGATTAAGAAAAGGTGGCAAGAATATACAGAAGAACTATGTAAGAAAGATCTTAACTTCATCAATAACCACAATAGTGTGGTTAGTGATCTAGAGCCAGACATTTTGAGTTAATCTTACTACATTTCATTTCAAAAATATTTGAAATGAGCACAATTGTTTGATACTTTGAATATTCTTTGGCATTTTCTTTAAGATTGGGTCATAAAGCAGAAATATGCTACACCAATAACCTGGATTGAAAGGAAAAAGAAAGAGGAGGTGCCCACTACTATCTCAAAGCCAGTTGGTGATGATAAGAATGGAGGAACCCATACTAAAGGTTTGCAAGATGCCCTGGTATTACCCTACTGAGGTTGTGCCTAGAAAGCTGCTAAGTCATGGCAAAAAGCCCTTCAGCCTGCATGTAAGGAGACTTCAATCCAGCATCACTCCAGCAAAGCTTCTGATCATGCTCACGGCCACCACAGGGGCAACCAAGTGGTTTTCCTGAAGCAGCTGGCTAGTGGCTTGCTACTGGTGACTGGACTTCTGACCATCAACCATGTTCCTCTGAGAAGCACCCATCAGAAATTTGTCAGTGCCACCTCTACCAGAATTAACCTTTCAGGTGTAAAAATTCCAAATCATTTTACTGATGCTTACTTCAAGAAGAAGAGGCTCCATAAATCTAGATTCCAGGAAAATGAGATTTTTGACACAGAAAAAGAGAAATATGAGATTGTGGAGTAGCACAAGTTTAATCAGAAAACAATGGACTCTCAGATCCTGCCCCAAATCAAGAAAATTCCTCAGCTCCATGGCTATGTGCATTCTGTATTCTGTCTCTCCAATGGAGTTTGCCCTCACAAACTGGTATTTTAAATGTATTACACAGAACTCTTATTAAAATATTTGGAATAAAAAAAAAGATTGAGGGGCAGCTAGGTGGCACAGTGGATAGAGCACTGGCCCTGGAGTCAGGAGGACCTGAGTTCAAATCCAGCCTCAGACACATACACTCACTAGCTGTGTGACTTTGGGCAAGTCACTTAACCCCAATTGCCTCACCAAAAAAAGAAAAAAACAAAAAAGAAAAGAAAAGAAAAAGAAAAGAAAATGATTGGAAAAGGAATATAAGGCTGTATATTGTCACTTTATTTATTTAATCTATATGTAGAGTACATCATGTGAAAATGTCAGATTGGATGAATCAAAAGCCAGAATTAAGGTTGCTGGGAGAAATATGAACAATCTCAGCTATGCAGATTATATAACTCTGATGGCAGAAATTGAAGAAAAATTAAGAAACCTCTTGATGAGGGTGAAAGAGGAGAGTGGAAATGCTGGTTTGAAGTTTAACATTAAAAAAGAACTAAGATCTTGGCAACTGGTTCCATCACTTCCTGACAAATAGAGAGAGAAGAAATGGAAGCACTGTCAGATTTTATATTCTTGGGCTCAGAGATCACTGCAAATGGTGACTACAGCCATAAAATTAAAAAACCTTTTCTCCTTGGAAGGAAAGCTATGGCAAATTTGGACAGCATACTGAAAAACACAGACATCATCTTGCCAACAAAGGAGCATATAATCAAAGCTATGGTTTTTCCAGTAGTAATGTATGGCTGTGAGAGTTGGACTATAAGGAAAGTTGAACACTGCAGGATCAATGCTTTCAAACTGTGGTGCTAGAGAAAACTTCTGAAAGTCTCTTGGACAACAAGGAGATCAAATCAGTCAATACTTAAAGAAATTAATTCAGACTATTCACTGGAAGGTTAAATACTAAAGCCAGAGGTTAAATACTTTGGTCACATAATCAGAAGACAGGACTCATTGGAAAAGACCCTGAGGTTGGTAAAGATTGAAGGCAAAAGGAAGAAGAGAATGACAGGATGAGATGGATAGGGTAGTGTCATAGAAGCAATGAACATGAACTTGGACAGACTTCAGGAGGATAGAAGGACCTGGCATGCTATTATCCATTGGTTCATGAAGAGTCAGACATGACTGAGCAACTGAATCACAACAACAAATATTCCATTAATCCACATGCCAAAATTTGTTTAGAGGATAGGAGAACACAATAGGAGGATAACCCCTGGAATGCTAATTTTAAGCTACTACGAAAAGATCTACAATATTTTATTTTTGTATATAAGTTATTTCCCTCTTCCTTTGGTCTCTTTGGAGTACAGGCTTAGTAGTGATATAATTGAGTCAAAGGGAATGCACAGAAAGGATAGAAAATCCTAAATGCTAGACAGAGGCATGAGAGTTTTATCCTAAAAGGAATAGGTTTCTGAAAGATCTTAAACAGGGTAGTGACATATCCAGACGTGCATTAAGAAGACTATTTTGACAATTATATGAAGAATAAATTGGAGATAGAGAAAATTAGAAATAAATAGACTATTTGGGAGGCTGTTATAATAGATCAGGGTAAAAATGATGAGGGTATGAACTAGAAGAATAGTCTTTTATCTCCCTGGTTCTGGTTCTTTACAATAGTATGTTTTGATTTTTATCATTTATTTGGCAAAAACTTGCATGACTCTTTAGAAATTATAATATCTGATTTATCTGTCTATAGATATTGATAGACAAACAGTCTCCTGTTGTTCACAAAGTTCTTTACATGCATTATCTTATTTTATTTTCATGATAATCTTGTAGTTATCATAGATATACTTTTCCCCATTTTACAGATAAGGAAACTGAGGCTCAGAGAGGTCACCAAGTCTAACGAACATTTATTTAGCACTGAGTATGTGCAGAGAACTATGATAGGTGTTGAAGATTCAAGGACAAAAATTATACAATCTCTTCCTTTATAGAACTTATATTCTGGTGTGCACTCAATTTCTATGTAGAATTAGAATTTACTCACCTTCTCTGGGCCTCAGTTTGCTGATATATATGAGGTATAAGTCACTTCCTGCTCTAAAACTCTTTGATGTAATTGCTGGGATTAAAAAAAGCTAATGCTATAATAACAGACCTAGGAACACAAAAATATTTATAACAACACTCTTTTGTTGTAGCAAAGAATCAAAAACAAAGTGTGTACACATAAATTGTGAAGGAGCCAAGCAAATTATGGAATATTATTTCATCATAAGAAATGATAAATCTGATGAATTCAGAGATACCTGGAAAGACCTGTATGCACTGATGCAGAGTAAAATGAGCAGAACCAATAAAAGAATGTCTATAATGACCATAATAATGTGAAGAAAAATAACTTGGAAAGACTACAGAGTTCTGCAATCAATGAATTTAGTGTCTATTCATAATTCCAGAAGAGTGATGATAAAGCATATGACACTTCTTAGCAGAGAGGAAATGGACTACAGATACAGAATAAGATATGTTTAGATACGGCCAATATATGAAATTGTTTTGCTTAGCTATATTTAATTTGTCATAAAGAAGGGTTTTTGGTTTTCTGTTGGTTTTCCTTTTTTTGAAAGGAGTGACTTAGTGGTTAATAATAGAGATGTAAAAACAAAGTAAATAGCATCAACAAAAGACTTAAAAATAAGCAGAAGAAAATAAAAATGTTCAGAAGGGGAAACAAACAAATGTTGTAATTTTACCCCTCTGTTAAATTTTATATGCACTTTCAAAAAACTGCATAGATTTCACATACAATACCATTTTTGTTCTTACCATATTATAATGTTCACGTGTGTTACTAATTGTTAAGTTTGTCATAAAAAGATAATTTAAGTAAGAAATACAATCTTATTACCTTTGTTGTTATTCATTCATTTTAGCTGTTTCTGACTCTTTGTGACCCCATTTGTGGTTTTCTTGATAAAGATACTGGAGTGGTTTGCCATGTGCTTCTCCAGCTCATTTTAACAGATGAGGAATTGAGACAAACAGTTTCTGTTTATATATAACTTGCCCAGGGTCACAACCTATTAAGTGTCTGAGGCCAGATTTAAACTCATGAAGATAAGTCTTCCTGACCCCAGACCCAGCACTCTATCCATCCTGCCAGCTAGCTGGCCTTCACATTACTTTGGAGTCCAGGGTTGGGGAACCTGCAGCCTCAAGGCCACTTGTGGCCCTCTAGGTCCTCAAGGGTGCCCTTTGACTGATTCTAAGGGGATTTGTTCTGTGAAGTTTGGATTCAGTCAAAAGGCCATACTTGAGGTCCTAGAGGGCCACATGTGGCCTTGAGGCCACAGGTTCCTCATTCTAGATCATAGAACAAAAATTTTGAAAAAAAATAACAGTAAGTCCAGAATGTTGGAGAGAGTATTAAAACCATATTATATGAGGAATGATTATATGATCTAAGTATTCTCAGTATGAACGAGAGAAGACTAAGGAGAGATATGAATTCTCTTGAAATGAAGTTCTGTCACGGGAAGAAGGGGCATATTTTTCCTGAGTTGTTCTAAAGGGGAGAAGCAGGACCAATGAGTGGAAAGGGTAAGGTATCTTCTGGTTCAGAATAAAGGACAACTTTCTAATAATTACAAATGGCAGAAAATGGAATGGGATATCTCTTGAAACAGTGAACTATCTTCCAGTAGAAGTATTGAAGCAGACTAAATGACCTCAGAGATTCCATATAAAGGAATCTGTAAAGCAGGCTAGATTATTGCCTAACGATCATTAAAATCTACAATGGCCTGATTCTATAGGAGACATGGAATGATATGTGGTGAATAATGAGGACAAGAGAATAAAATACATTATTAGAAGAATAAAAAAGACAACTAGGATTTGGTCTCTCTCACTAAGTCTGGAAATACTTTTTGAAAGGAGGGAGAGAGATACTTTCAGGTAAAGTGATAAAAGGATTAAATGCTTAAAGTAGATAGGATGTATTTTCCATTCAGGAAGTATGTATTGAATTTGATCTTTTCTTATTAAGTCTGGTAAGTACTAAATCAACACAAATTAATTAAATTAATTCTGTTTTCAATAAGTAAATTATCCATTTCTATAATAGGGTAGACTAGATGGCCTCTGAGTCTTTTTCCAACTATGAGACTTGTGATTCTAACATGCCTTACGCTTAGTCAAATATTTGCAAAATGAAATATAGTAAGATTAACCCAAAAGTAAGATGAAAAATTTTAACATTTTATTTCATGAATTCGGAAAAGCATAATATAATTTAGCCTATACTCCTTCATTAAGTAACTGACTTGATTGAATTTGTCAAAAGAACAGTTTAAATTCAGATTTTTTTTTTGCATTTATGTTTTCATTAAGGAGTTTGAGTAACTTATTTTATGAACAACTGCTTGGGTATTCTGTAGCATAAGTTTCAAGATCCAGTGGGGATTGGAGAATATTTTTTAATATGATAAACTTGTCTCATCATTCCCCACTAATTATGCCTTCCACCATAATTGTGACAAACAGCAGCAAACTGATGGAAAATGATACAATGGATACATGGCTGCTATCAGAAATGGTCATTTCTCTTTTCTGGTTTTGCTGGCTTTCAACAGTCTGTTTTTTAAGTAGTTCTCTTACTAAAAATCAATGAATATGAATAAAATAAATTATGTGAAAAAATAACTCCATTTGGGTTATGCTATGCAATATATTAATAATAATGATGATAATAATAATAGCAACGACAACAATAACAACAGAAGCAACAACTAACACTCATATAGGGCTTCTTATGCTCAAGGTAATGAGTCTTTGATTCATATAATTATGCTAATATCCTAAAGTCGGAATGGGCTGCCTTAGGATGTAATAGGTTTCCTCTCACTAACTAGAGGTCATGAACTTTAATTGAAAGGTGATGACCACTTGACTGGGATATTGTAGAAACAATTCCTGGTTCAGGATGACTTGGAGTAGAGAGCCTCTGAGGTCCCTTTCAGGTTAGAGATCCCATCACTACCTCTAGAGAAATATTAAAAATTTAAAATTAACCCAGGCAACCAGAATCTTCAAGTAGTTGTTTCTGAGATGCTAAGATGAATCCTGAAGGAATCTTAAGAGAGAAAGAAAGCTGAGAGACAACACAATGCTTTGTAAACCTTAATGTCATTTGGTATTATTATGAATAATTCTAATATATCTTTACTCCTAAGATACATTTCCTTTGAAGTCGTCCAATGAAAGTGGTGACTTTGAAGACTTTTCCATACATCAATGTTGGTTATCTAGGTCCATAAAATAAAGTTAGAGTATATAAAATGCTTAAGCCCATAGTAGTACTTTCAAACTGTCCCCACTGGTTTTCCAAACTGCCTCCATATTTCTGCGTTCCTAATCAAACTTCACTTTCGATATGCCTGTCATTTAACACACGCTCAGGAAGCTTCCAGCTCTCTAGCTGGGGGGAATTTTAGGAAAGATTTTGCTTCCACAGTTATCCCTTACACATTGCAACTTTCCCTATAGCAGTTTTGCTGTATCAGGGGTTGGCATAAGAAATTAAATGGGGATTTTGGGGAAGTTTTGAAGAAGACACAGATGACACTGGAAGGCTAGCATATGACACAGAACCTGTGACCAAATATTTAACCCAAATTTTACAACAAGGAATTGTAAACACCCCACAGAAGGAAAAGAAAAAATTCAGATTTCTCTATTATGAAAGGAGAGCCAAAAAATTTTATGCAGATTTTCCAGATAAGGGGGGAGCCAGCCCCTGACCCCCACAATGTGGAAGGGATAACTGTACTATTAGTTTTTTGTTTGTTAATTTTGTTTGTTAGTTAAAGTCATAGTTTCAGGATTTTATAAACTTAAAGCTGGAAGGGACTTTAGAGTTCATCTAGTCAAACTTCCTATTTTACATGTAAGGAAACTGAGGCTATAGAGGTAAAGAGGCTTGACTAAGCACTTCGGTAGTAAGTAGAAGACTTGGGACTGTAACCCAGGTCCTCTGATTTCAGATATAGTAATTTTTCCCGACTGAACAATGCTGCCTAATTAAAAACAAGCCCAGTTTAATGTTATCAGCCCTTTTTCGAAGTGTACTGACACTATAGTTGATGGTCTGATTATTACATACAAATGTGTAGTTGATAAAGCTCTATATCCTTTTTTTTTTCTCTTAACCTGAATAGCACATTTGGAGAGGCTTCTATAGTTTCAATTGCACATTTCTTTAGTGAGCTACATGATAGTTTTACTCACATTGGGCTACCCATTCTCTGTAACTTAGATCATTTCCAGAATTAAGCAGATTTTCTTCCCATGTGACAAAAGGATAAAATAGAAGAAAAAGGCAAATCTGCACAGGTGGGAAAACAGCTGAACCTTCACAGTCATGATAAAAATCAACAAGGGAGAGGCTAAAAAGATAAAACCAGGTTTTTCAAGCACTACTTGAGACAAGTACTACCACTCAAATGCAGATGCTCTGATTAAATTAAATGATTCCTTTTTTTAAGGCACTGTTTAAAGCTGAGTCACCCAATTCACATACAAGATGTAAAGGCCTTATCTGACACACAATTAAGCAAGCCTTGCTTCCACCACTGCTAAATGTCTAGAGAACTTAGTAATGGCCCATACGTTGTATTAAGGACACGTCCATATATAGTACCAAATCAATCATTTTGCAGGTGTTTTACAGCAATAACAGAGTAATCAATGAGATTGTTTCACAATCAATACAGCATTGAAAAAAAAAAAACACAACCAAGATAACTGGGCTATGGTTCAACAGGCATTTGCCCAAGTAGGTGGCAATCAGTCATTATGGCAGCCAAAGATTCCTAGTCAACTGGGCAGTGATCAAACCCACTTCATTGTTTATTATTCAGCATGGTACTTTTCAGTCTCAAATGAAACTGTCTTATACAATAGGTAATAGCTTCTTGAGGCCAAATGGCCTTAATAGCCACTAAATGGTGACTTTCTGTAAATAGATAGGCATCATTAATACCATTTTATCTTAGAGACTGCTTTACCTTGTCTACATACATTATGTCGATTTTATAGTAATTTAGTAGTAATGGCAAGCCAAAGGGACTATGTTAATATACAGTTGCATTCAAATGTGACTATTTATTCCAGTTAGTTGTGTTTATGTAGTGGGAGAAAAAAAAATCTCAATCTTTTTACCAAATGATGGAAGCTACATTTCAATGACCTAGATTTCCAAATGATGTTGAAAGTTATGCTTAAATCTTTTCCCTCAAGTTATTTTGGACATAACCATTAAAACACAACAACGAACATTAATGAATTAATGTCACCCTTGTTCTTAATATACAATTTTGATTTGAATATGAATTTGTTGTTATATAAATGAGATTTGGATTTTGTAGTTAATTTTAGAACTATCAATGGATTGGAAATATTTGAATATTTTAAATGTTTTTTTTAAACAGGATAATAAGAGTTTATTCTTAAAATATTATATGAAGCTATATTTTTAAAATATATGACCATATAATTTAATATTACATTGTCACATATAAATATACTATCAGAGACATACAGCCCTAAATATTCTCTGACATAGAACAAAGAGGTTGAAAATATTCAACAAGGGTAGTACAATCAAGATTAGAACTCCATTCTTTAAAGTTAACTTCTTAATCTACAATCTACTACTTAATCAATTTGAGGCTTCAACACAAACTATTTTGTCTCAAGAAAAAAACTATTTAATTCAACAAAAGAATGATTCTCGTTTTGAATTTTGTTAAATAAAACAGCTTGATTTTTTTTTCTTTTTGATTTTGGAGGCATAATGTATCTTAAACTATTCTTGCATACGCAAAGTAAATCTAAAAATTACAGTCATTATCCAGATGTTTTACTTCCATATTTCAAAAAAAGCATGATTCATTGGAGTATGGTGGAAATGGTGCAGATCTGAAGTCAGAAGACCTTGGTTTGATTCTTACATTTGTCACTTACTACCTATGTGAGCTTGGGTAATTCACTTAACTCACTGAGCCTCAATTACCTTATCTGTAAAATGAGAGAACTGAATTAGATCACCTCTTCAAGGTCCCTTCCAGCACCAGGTCTATGAAAGAATAATCTTAGATTCCATTACTATGAGCATTTCCTTTGTGGTGTTCAATCATAACTCCTCCAAGTCATGATACATGGACACCATAAAGTTCAACCAATAAAAAACAAAAACAAAAACAAGCCCGTCACCCTTCGGCCAGTCTTCTGGTGATAAGTTTCTGCAGATTTAGCAGATGGTACACAGTATGAGTTTAGTTGTATAGAGTTACAAAGGTCTTTTAAGACCTTTTAGCAAAATAGAACCTACCAGAATGTGTGCCCCATTAACATAGGCTTTAAGAAACCACTTAACCTCAACACCTTGATGAATCCTGTACTAAAATCAGTCTAATCTAGTTGATTTCTCAGAAAATAATTTCACGTGAAATGTTTAAATGATTGAGATAAAAAATATTTATCATTTGTATTACCTAGAGAATTTTCCTCATTTTCACATTCAAGCTGTATATATAAGACAGACAAACCCTCAATGCAAAATTGATGATGTTCATTTTGATAAAGGCAGTCACAAATTTCTCTTTTTGTCTTAAGGGAATTTCCATCTCCCTCCTTACCTAAGACTAGCCTTTTCATATATTATTTCTTCCACTATCACTCTAGATCCTTTGGCAGTGAAAAACATTCTCATAACTTTTTAGTTAACACCTCATATCTCAAAGCTCTAGAAAGTACCTATTTGTTTTATGCTTGGATTCTTGCAAGAGAGGGGAAAAAATTGAGTGTCTAGCACCTAAGGCAGAATGTAGGGGAAAAACACTTCAACAAGATTTAACTCATGCCATAAATCTCTTCTGTCAGATCCTTGACAGGCATGTTCTCACTGACCTCTTTCTGGTTGTAGAGAGGGGAAAGAAAGTGATGTTGATTGAAGGTCATTATGGCATAAGCAATAAATTAAGATCCAAAATATTGATATAAATTTCCCCATCATTTAGGACTATTTGTTATTGTAGTTCATTATATTTCTGGAAGCAAACTCCAGGATGTCCTCCTCAGTCATCTCTGAGATTTATAATGGTAATGGAGGTGGGGAGGAATAAAAATTCTTTATTTTTAGAAACTTTATAGAAGCAAAGAAATGCTAATACTATAAACATTTTAATCCTCATTTCCCAATGCCTTAATTTTCAAAATGTGTACATTTTAATGCAAATAAAAACAAGTCCTCAGTAAATGCATCCATCACCTTTTGTACCTCTACTTAAAGGTTTAGAGCTGAGAGATACTTTAGAGATCATCTTAACCAACCCCTTTCCTTGTGTTGCAGAAGAAGAAACTGAGGGCCAGCAAGGTTAATCTACTTAGGATGATAGGATCATAGATCTTGAGATGGAATGGACCTCAGAGGTCATTTGGTACAATCCCTTCAGTTTATAGCTGAAAAAATTCAAGTCCTATGAGACTAAGTAAGCCATTTGCCCAAGGTCACATAGGTAATAAACAAAGGCAGGATAGCTCAGGTTTTCTGATTCTAGAGCTAGGACTCCTTCCACTATGTAGATGTAGATATAGATGTAGATGTATGTATGTATGTATGTATGTGTATATATATATATGTGTGTGTGTGTGTGTATATATATATACACACACATGCATATATATATACCCAGATAATACATACATATGTATATATACAGGTGTATACCTACATAACATATACATACACATGTGTGTATGTATGTATGTGTGTGTATATATGTATATGTGTGTGTATATGTGTGTATATGTGTATTTATATATGTATATATATACACACACATATACACATATACACACATACATGAAAGAGTTCAAACACTGACCTTACCCATTCCCAATTCAGGGTATTTTCCATGTTTTCATGCCCCCAGTCCCAAGTACATATCATACCTATCCATTTGATTAAAAAATCCAAGTCTTTATTTTAAAGGTTATTTTCTTTAACTCATTTAATTAGTGAGCTAGAAAGAATGTTTTCTAAATTAACTTTATCTGGTTATGTTTATATTTATAGTCTATCTTGTATAAGTCTATTTATACTCTATCTTGTATAATATCTTGTGATATTAGAATTTTAAAATAAAAAATATGATTGCTATTATAAAGCATACTCTTTGGGACAAATTGGAATCCTTTTCATCCTCACTCTAGACTTCTTTGGTTATCTCAAGGTAATAAAGAAAGCAGGAACATGAAAATAGGACCAGAATTCATGAAGCTGCTTTATAATGATGCAAAAATTCCTGTGGAAGGATCTGAAGTTAATGAGAATTTGATATCTAAAATGTGCTTTATCCAAAGACCATACTAAATTTGATATATGGAATGACATTTCAAAACATACTTATCTAAAAGAAATGTCCATTACTATTTTGTTTTGAATATGGGAAAAATGTAGAGCAGAGATTAGAGGGGAAGGGGATGGGCTAATGTTACTAATGATCAGAGAGATTAGAGCTCTGAGTTTCAGCTCCAAACTAGTAAATGAATACTGTTCCCCAGTCAACATATGTCACTAACAACACTGGGACCAGACACTTTTGCATCTAGGGGTGCTATCTAAAGTACTCCCAAAAAAAGTACAGTGTTCCCTATCTGTTAAAATAGAGCAAATTTGTGAAGAAGCTAGAATGTTTTCTTGGTCCCTCCCATCTTCCCTTAAATTACTCTTTCACTCCTTCATGTGCTCTGTTCCTGTAGAATTTTAATAGTAGCTAATGTTTATACAGCAGTATTAAGATTTGTACAACCCTTGATATGTAGCATGTTACTTAAACTTCACAACAACCCTGTGAGCTAGGTAATATAATTATGCCCATTTAAAGGTGAAGAGACTGAGGTTAAGAGAGGTTAAATAATGTAGGCTGAAACTGCATCATTAAAATTCATTCCTTTGAGTATTTGAGTCTTGAAAGACTTGGAGCACTAGAGAACCCTCTAATACACAATAGTGTAGGAATTAATTTAGCCACAATTAAAGCATCATGGTGTAGTAGAAAGGGCACTGAAACTGAGTTTGACTCCAATCCTGATACTAGCTATGTGACCCTAGGGTCACATAGATTATAAACTTAGAATGTAAAGGGACCTTAGTTATCCACACCAGTCATTTTACAAAACCATAACTCCAAAAGGCTAAGTGATCAGACTAAGAATCTTCAGGTAGCAAGTAGGAGAACTGGGACTTGCGCCAGTTGACTGTGGAGCAAGTGACCTATCCACTATAACATGTTATCTTGACCTTAACTAATTGTCAACAAATAACCCAATAGGGTATTAATAATGTTGGAAAATGTTTTTATTTTTCCTTCCAGGAGTATTTATTTTGCATTATGAGACTCTATAGGACGAAAAGTTCTTCAAAATTTAAAGTCAGAAAGGAATGAATTTTTATGATGCAATTCCATAGGAGGGGATTATTATAGATATAATTTGGTTTGATTTTAGTAAAGTTTTTCATAAAGTATCTCCTAATATCCCTGTGGAAAAATATGGAGAGATCTGGATTAGATGATAATGCAATTAGATTGATTCTTGACTAGTTAGATGGCCAGCTTCAGACAGTAGTTATTAATGGTTTAATAACAGTGTGGTAGGAGGTTTCCAGTACAATACTCCAGGGTTCTATGCTTAGCCTTTTGCTGCTTAAAATTTTATCAATGACTTGGATGCATAGATAGCTTGCTCATCAGATTTGTAGATGACACAAGGCTGGGATGGATAGCCAGCATAGCAGGTGCCAGTCAGAATCCAGAAGGACCTTAAGAGGCTACAGTATCGGGCTGCTGAGTCTAATAAGATAAAACTCATTAGGGATAAATTTAGAATCTTACATTTGGGTCAGAAAAAAGAATTCACAAGTACAAGGTGGAGAGTCTTGTTTAGATAGTCAGTTTTCTGAGAAAGATTTAAGGATTTTATTGGACTGCAAATTCAATATGAGTCAATACTATAAAACTCAATATCAGTCAACAGTGTTATATGGCAGTCAAAAAAGTTATCAAAAACTGGGCTTCAATAAGAGGAGCATAGCTTCCAGAACAAGGAAGTGAGAGTTTCACTGAATGTTTACACACATAAGACCTTGTAAAGTGTATTGCATTCAATCCTGGGCATCACAATGTAAAAAGGGCATTATTAACGTAGAGAGAGTCCAGAAGAGGGCAACCAGAATGGTAAAGAGCCTTGAGTTCATGCCATATGAAGACTGGTTGAAGTAATGGAGAATGTTTAACATGGAAAAGATGGAGGCTCAGAGGTCTGTTATGAGGAGGAGGAATTAGGCTTGTTCTGTTTGACCCGAGAAGTAAAACTAGGTACCACTGGTGAAAATTGCAAAGACAAGGTCATGCTTGATTGGCTTGATGAGATTAAGCTTCATGTCAAGAAAGCTTCCTAAACATTAGAGTTGGCCCAAAGTGGAGTGGGATGTTTTAACACATGATTGTCACTGCCCCCACATACCCCACTCTCCTTAGAGGTCTTCAAGCAGACATTGGATGATCATTTGTCATATATGATATAGAGGAGGTTGCTTTTATGTACCTTGAACTAGATGGCCACTGAGGTCCTTTCCAACTCTTCTGAAATGTTCTCATTTTCTGACAGAGAAAATATATTGGTGGTAGAGAACAATGATACCCTTCCAATTACATCACCAATAGGCATCCTACTCCTCAAATTGCCCTTGTCTCTTGTCTCCCACCATAGCTAAACAGATTCCATATTTATTGAAGATAAGGATGACAAGAGAAATGCTGGCAGAAGTGAAAACATCTATTCCTTATACTCACTCCCCAGGCATCACCAGAAAGTTGACAAATCAGTGATGCATTTATAGGGCCATGACAATTGGTTAAATCAGCTATTAAGGAGACAAAACTAAAAGAAGTCATATCTGTTACTAGAGAATTGAGAACAGGGTGCTAATGGAATGAATTCTTACAAATAGGTTCAGGAATGTACTTACTAGGAGTAAAGTAAAGATCATTTGGGATGGCTTGCTAACTTATTGACAGGCTATACCTTAAGATAGTAAACCCACCTCCAAACTATTAGGGTTAGAAGGATACCACAATTAGGGTAAGCCAAGGGTCACCACACCAGAATACAGGGTGAACAACCAGAAGTCCACAGTAGCTAAGGAAAGGAGTAAGCTCCGGGGCAGCTAGGTGGTGCAGTGGACAGAGCACCAGCCCTGAAGTCAGGAGGACCTGAGTTCAAATTCGGCTTCAAACCAAACACTTGACACTTACTAGCTGTGTGACTCTGGGCAAGACACTTAACCCCAATTATCTAAAAAAAAAAAACTAAAAAAAGATGAAGTAAGCTCCAAAGAAGTAGAACACGTCCATCTCTTTGTACACAGGCATGGTAAACCTGATTTGAGGGTTCTGTATGTCATCAGTCATAAAGAGGCAATGGAGGCTGAAAGAGATAATTCATTGACCAGAATGCAAGCTCTCAAGCCTTCCTATACATGCTAAACATTCCTGTGAAGAGCAAAGAACAATGCAGGACAGGCTGTAGATTCCATGAGGCCAGACAATGGACATGGAGGAAGTAAGTGGAGATTAACGCATGGGCTGAAGTTTGAGAACTGGGGACAAAAGGCAGAATGGACAATGGCAGAGTTCTGCAGACCTCAGTGATCTTCTCTCAGCAGCCAAGAGTCATTATGCTGCCAGACTTGGGGCCTCTACATGAAGAAACCCTTCTCCACAGTCTGTGACAAAGGAAAATGTTTATTTGGGACATGTTACATTCTGAGAACTTTGACTACTATGATTTGTCTTTTTCCATATTTTTAAATGGTTCTATTACTTACTAGATGTATGAGTCTGGGCAAGTCATTTCACTATTCTAAGCCTTGGTTTCCTCATCTGTAGAGTACAGTGGGGGTGAGGAGGAGTTGGGAAAGGTTGTAATCATTGATGCTATGGCTTTATGATTGATTTTTGCTAGAAGGAAGTTGAAGGTGGAGGAGCTGGCAATGACAGCATACTAGGATGTACAATGCGGAGATTTTCTCAGGCTTCTAGATAAGGACTAGAGCCAATAAATATATGACACCTTAAAAGATAATCCAAACCTTTTCTTCATGGTCATCTCTGATCCAAGGATTATTTAGAACTACATATTATATGAATTCGTATTCTATTTTCAGACAGAATTATTGATCAAAACATCACGAATCCCGATTGTCTGCCGGCTCTTATATACTTTTTTCCATTGAGTTTCTTAGTAGTTAACACATCTCTGGCATTAAAATATAAATGAAAACTTTTTAAAATGTTATAATTTATCATGTCTTTATGAACTGAAAAGAACAGAGAATACATCACCACCAAAAGCAATGGTGTGCTTTAAGGAACGTGACAAATCATCTTTCTTATAGCTCTGCTCATAACCCCAGAGCTCAAGAAGAAGCAGTTAAAACAGAATGTAGTTCTTTGGCAATAAATTAACAGACAGAAAAAAATCTCTAAATATTTTGGTGCATTTGGAGAGAATTAGAGGACCTGGGTTCAAATTCTGCCTCTTTTATTTATTATCTATGTGACTTGGGGCAAATTATTTAACTTCCCTGGACCTCATGGTCCATAAAAAAAGTGGGTTGCATTAAATGGCCTCAGAAGTTTTTTTTTTCCATTTTTATGTCCAAGAACCTATGATCTTCCAGTGCTTCCACCAAAGTGGGCAGAGAAGACAAGACCAGGGAATATACTTCTCTGAAGTTGCAGAGGAGTATGTGATTCCAAAATAGAAGGAAAAAGTGAGCACAGTGCTGCATGCCTGAGTAAAGAGATTACTGACTAGGGTCCACAGATCTTCTTGGGAAATATAAATGAAGGGTCTTTACCACTTCCAAGGAAATGGTGAAGAGAGAGACTTTAGAATGACATTCATGAAGTTAACCCAATCCTATTTGCTTGAATTTTAGATTTGTTTGAAATTTTAGAGACTGTTGAGAATGCAACTCCTCTGGAGTAAAATTGCTTTCTTTCTCCTTAATTGAGCAGAGATTTTAATTCACTCCCAGCTGAAGATCCCATTTATTCTTGGGCATTCTTTGGAATATTCTAATTCATATAATAGGACAGGTGGGTAGTGCAGTGGGTAGAATACTGGGCCTAGAGTCAGGAATCATCTTCCTGAGTTCAAATCTGGGCTCAGATCCTTACTAGCTGTGTGACCCTGGGCAAGTCACTTACCACTGTTAGTCTCAGTTTTTCAACTATAAAAAATGAGCTGGAAAAGAAAATGGCAAACCACTCCAGTATCTTTGCCAAGAAAACCCCAAATGGGGTCATGAAGACTCTGAAACAACTAAACAACAACAAATCCATATAACTTTCCATTCCTGTTTTCAGTTTTGCTTGAATAAATGGGCTTATTCATTATTTGCCTTTGTGATGGGCTTTTGCATAACAAGTGTTTGGAAGGAAAGGAGCTAAGCTGGTGAATGTAAACTAAGGGCTAACCCCCCCCCCCCAAGAGCAATCTGGGAAGTGCCTTTTATTCCAGAACCATCAACCCCTCAACTCCCAGTGTTTGAGGGATGGCAGAGAGATATCGTTCTACCCCAATACCCTTCTCTGAGACTTGAGGAAAGAATACCTAGTCTGCATAGTACTCCTGGAACTTATTTGCCCCTTCCTCTTGGGTAGTTCACTGTAGATACAGATAAGACTCTTCTCCTCTTCAGATCATATCTATCTATGCCAGATAGCTATACAGCAGAAGAAAAAAAACTCTCTGGGCTTAGGTGGAAACCAGATTAAACTATGAACAATTTTTCAAAAAAATTTCAAGCCTCATGGAGTCTCCTCCAAGGAATTACTACACAGAGGAATTAGCAATTAATGATGGCTACTGCCATATTAAAGGCCTAGTTCATCTTTGATTTTTGCAGTGGCAAAAATTTAATTTCCATAGTGCTGGGGCTCACTATAGTCAAAGCTTCTCCTATCACTTGATTTATTTACCACCACATTAAAGACACAAGCTAATCCTCCCTCTTGCTGGGCTTTAGGAGAAAGGTAGAAGAATTTAACTTCAAAGAGCCATTGCTACAAAATCTGCAGTGTCTCTACAAGAGCAAACAGTCAAATTCTCCATCTCCTTTCCACAGAGCAATATGACAAGAGTTTAGGAATTCCACCAACTGCATAAAAAAGAGGAAGTTATTTTTCCTCCAATGACCCTTTCTTCAATATGCCCGGTAGGCAGTTTGGCATTTGAAAGGGATTCTGGCCCTTAGAACCGGGAGACCTGGGTTCAAATCCCAGTTCTGCAAACTGGTAGTTGTGTAAAATTTACCTTATCACTTGACTCCTCCCCTCACCCCATGAACCCTCTGAAATGATATTACTTTGCTTACCTCTGGAGCTATTAAGAGGGTAAAATGAGATCGTTTATCAGCATGTGGAATAAAGAACCTAATAACGTATTAGGACTATCAACTACATTTTGACCCAGGTATTTGAAGACTTTAGATTCTTGTGTCTTTAAGAGCCAAAGACTTTTCCCTTCCAAATGCTGTTTCCCATGTGGCTCATATTTGATAAACATTTAAATAGGAGACTTTCATTAGGTAAACTTGGCTGTTCACAAAAGTAATTGGTATTCAGAAAAAAAACAACCTTTAATTGGTTTAGATGAAAACAAACACAACTGGAAATTCAAGGTATCTCATTACAACCCATGAAAATTAAGGCTTCTTTTTGATGAGGCCTTGATCTCTTTCAACAGCATTGATTCAATTGCATTAATCATCAGAAGATTTCCAAATCATAACTAAGCTATTCCTTTATTATTTTCATAGGGTCCCATTTTGTTGGGCTTATTTTGTCTACACCAGAATCATTAGGTAATAGGTTTCAAAGTTCTCAATAAAAATCAATGATTCCTGCAATTGCCAAAAAATAAATGTTTTTAACAGTGAAGAAAAACAAATTAGCTTTCACCCTTCTATCCAAGTAGTAGAAAAATAAGCTTTCATTCTGAATATGAACTTTTTTATTGAAAATTAAGATGATAGTGATCTGCAGATGAAATGGAAGTTAGGGTTCTTCCTTTCAAATAGGTTCACAAAATATATACTTTCCTCATATAAGGAGAATTTTCTAAAATATACATGCATACATATGTACACACATGTATACACACATATGCATGTGTGTTTGTACATAGACAATAAAGACATACATATATCTGCATCTATAATGTTCCAGAAAACTAGAGAATATGTCTGTGTGATACAATAAAGACATGTTATTACCTTCATGGTGATTCATTCACCAAAGACATTGCAGACACTTAACTCTGAACACCCACTAATATATCAACAAGCAGTAGAATTAGAGTTATAGAACTTTATTTTAGGTGGCACATTTCCATTAAAATATCTTACTGAAACCTTGTTAATGCTATTCACTTTTTATTAATGGGTCCTTAAATAGTGTAAAAGATAATAAGAAACACAATGCGTTTTAAATATTTAATGAAAGCATTTATTGTCATCTATTTATCACTAAAATGGGTGGCAAATACACTATAAAAGACTTATTAAAATGTATAAAAGATATGTCATCATAAGAGTGTGTTTATAAGTACATTATTCATCTTTTCTAAACTGTTCAGCTTTGTGTAGATTTATGAAGATACAATGAACTGTACACATAAAATAGCCAGGAGTTCTTTGGACCCACTAGTCTGTGCTAAGAGATTCATTTTAAAAGTCCTGAAAGTATATGTTCAAATACTGAAATGATCTTCAAGGATTTTGGTTCTAAAAATGTGTTATCTTATGTTTACCATCTCCCTCTTTCATCACAAGGAATCTTTGATAAACTCCTCCTAGTCCTTCCTCCAAAGCTCAACATATTTTTCTAATATATTTCACACACACACACACACACACACACACACAAAGATGTTAGGCTATTCCTAAGGTTGAGAATTAAGAACTACATACTAGAAGTATGTAGTAATAAGTAATCATGTTCTGGAAGTAATAAGTAATAATGGACAATAAGCATTTTTCAAATGCCTACTGTGTGCTAGGCATTGTGTTATATGCTAGGGATACAAAGAAAGGCAAAAAATCAATTCTTGCTCTCAAGGAGTTGACAGTCTAATGGAGAAGACAACATGCAAACAAATATGTACCAAAAAAAAACAGATACGAGATAAAGTGCTAATAAGCTTAGAGGAAAAGTACAAAGATTAAGGAAGATCAAAAGGCTTCTTACAGAAGGTGAAACTTTAGCAGAGACTTAAAGAATGACAGAGAAGCCATTAGGCAGAGATGAGGAGGGAGAGAATTCCAGGCATGGGGCATAGCCAGTGAAAATGTGTAATGAAAAGTAATGAATCATAAACATATACTGGGCCTCTGACAGTTTGCTCTCTGAGACAACAGAAGTCCTCCTAGACCTAGACTTTAGGTCAATATGAACCCAGGAGTTCTAGGACATATGCACTTTGAGTCCTCCCGTGAGAAGGCAAAAGAGGGCCACAACAATTCCCACAGGATTCTTGATTCACATTTACCAAAGGACTGATCATCCGATACTGATAGAAACCCTGGAGTCAAGGTCCCAGCTTACTCCTTTGCCATAAATCAGACAGAAGGCCTCCAGAACAAATTGGAACTCAGGTGGTTTATCTGACCTCTGCTGGGGGCCTCTGGCTTCTTCTAGTTGCAGCTAATTCACAGTGGAGCTGTATTAGTAAAATAATCATCTAAGCCACACAAGAATCTGTGTGCCATTGTCCTGAAATCTCTTTCCCTCTGAGTGAAGCCTAACCTCTTGAAGCTGCCATGTCACTTCCCCTCTTGCTCCTTCAATCCAGCCCTCCTCACCCCCTCCCCATTGCTCTTTGCAGAGAGGAGGGAGCCATTTATGGAGTTAGGGGACATTCAATGATGCTTTCAAAGTAATGTTTTCAACTGGTGAACAAGTAATATTTACCTGTAGAGGGGTGTGAAAAATATTTTTAAAACAGGATTAAAATTTTTCTAATATGAAAAATTACCTGAGTAACTCCATCCTCTCGGCAATTTTTCCTGGAAACAAATAGAAAATAAGACATGACACCAAGTGAAATTATATAATCCCCTTTTAGATGTCATGTCACATTTAGCATTTTCTGATCCACTCCCCCTGTTTCACACCCTCTTTTGCAGCAGATACCTAAAAATATGTTTTAAAGCAAAGAACTTCCCAGTTATAAAAAAAAAAAAAAAAAACAACTGTGATTTTCTTTATGAAGTTGCCAGTTTCCAAGGCACCGTCTGCTGGAGAGACTGCTATGGCTATCAGTACCACTTAGATATCAGAGCAAATTCTTGATGAGCTGACATGGACCAGCCTTGAGTCTACCATAATTATTCTTCATATTCAATATCCTTGCCTTTCTTTCAATAAGCAAGTAGCAAAAGACTGTCTAATTGACTGAATTTCTAAATGCAATTTGAGTATGAAATATCCATTAACTGATAGTGGACCTACTTCTAATGCTGTTAAAACTGTCGGCAGAATTCAAATTCTTCGTGTCAAATGACAAGCTTAGTATAAAACTACTTTCAGCTGATGATATTTTAACTGACTGCAACCATGAAACCCAACCTCCCAGATATATTGTTTTACCTTATGAGCTTCCCCTACTGTCGCCTAAGGTGGTGACACCATAGAGCTTCTTCTATTATTAGTTCAGAACCCTGCAAAGATTTTTCCCCTAGAAATCCATCCAGAAAGCACATAATTAAAACCCTCTGTCTGCTACCCAAGATTTTTCTGTCCTCACTTTGATGTTAATAACCTACAACAAAAAAGTAGAATACTTCAATGTAAAGTGGGCCTTACTTCTTAAAGAAGATCAAGGCATTTTAAAAGAGAAGTTGAATAGGAAAATGCACCCTGAACTACTCCATGTTCCTATTCAGCTATCCCTAGCAATTATATACATTACACTTTAATGGTTCCCTCTGTAAATCATGACATGTTTAATAATCCACTGATGACAAGACACCCAAGTATGACCATTTAAAGGATTTTACTCACAATATCTCCTACTTGGAATATACTCCTCTCTTCTGCTACCTCCTATCTTTTAAGGCACAGCTATGGATCCGTGAAGGCTTATTATCCAGAATCTCTCTTTTTAGGATCTCTCATATGATATTTTTTGCCTTTCCTATGAATTTATCATATTCTGATTTGTGTTATATTTATTTCTGCACATGACTTATCTCACAACTAGATTGCAAACTTCTTGAGAGCAAGAACTTTGTCTTTTAAAAAAAAATCTTAAAAGTATTACAATATCTTGCTTAAAGGAATCAGAAATTGGTCCATGACCATGGAGCAGATTAACTGCTACAAAGAGTCAAACCCATAACTTTGGCCTTTAAACAATTTAGTTGGTGAGTATGGTCTACAAAGAAGAAGTGTAACTTTATGCATAAATCCAAAAGTAGTAATTAGGTTCAAGAAAATTTAGAATATGCTACAATGTAGAGGCTGCAACCAAGTAATGGAGTTAGTGGAGTAAATGAATGCAAAAGAATGGAGATGGAAAAAAAAATGAGATTGATTGTAAATACCCCATCCATCCTGGGCATCTTGCCATTTACACACATCCCCACCCCACTGCCTCACCTTTCTCCCAACCTAAAGCAGTACCCTCTAGACTAATCTCCATAGACTATAATCCCCCTCACTTGAGGAGTTAATTAGCTCAGGTATCCTGACTGGTGAATGAATGAATGAATGAATGAATGGCTACAAACTCATCTAATTCATTATATCTAACTGGCCTCAGGCCATGCTTTAAGGTTCATCCAGCCATCCACACCAGTTTTTCTAGCTAGCTTCTCTGTTATCATGCATAACTTGTCATTCCCCAGGCTCTGGAAATAATACTCAAATGAATATTACCATTGTTTCCAGTAAAAGCCAATCTCTCCATTCACCATTATAGTGAATTCCAAGTCCAAGACTCCCTTCCCTGGGCACCACTCCCCTATACATGTCATCTCCTTCTATTACAATATAAGCTCCATTGAGATAACAGAATGGTTCACTTTTGTACTTGTATCCCAGAGTCTACCATAGTCCCTACAATAGTGGGCAATTAATAAGTGATTTTTTTTTCTAATTCATTCATTCATTTATTCAGCCAACCAACAAGTATTATTGAGCATCTACTCTGGAGGTAGCATTTTGCTATTCTGATATGTTGCACTAAAAAAGATATTATTACTTGTTGTTAATAACTAAATTTGAGCCTGGTAACAAATTAATATGATGTTGTTCTTAAACAAATAAGCCCTGGCTTTTGAAATGTTAGATATAGAATCAGAACTATGAGCATCAGTACCCATTACAGTCATCACTGCCTTTATATTAGGTATTAGATATATATTAGATGTTGGATATATCATTGACCTAGATGGGGGCTAAGAGCCATCATTAAGAATATCGATGCAGAGTGAGGCATCTGAAACAAATTAGTGGCTTAGGAGCCATGATATCAACCCAACAAGTCAATGGTTTACCAAGTTCAAAAGCAAGGTAAGAATATTGGAGTCAGTGGTTCAGCAAAGTCACAAGGAAGAACCAGATCTCTGACATCAAGGCAAGAAAGGGTCAAGAAAACATGGAAAGTCTGGTAGTTGGCAAAAGTGATACCATTGAACTGAAATATTGAAATGAGTGGGATCCTTGTGACCACTTGCCCTTTTGTTCTTTTAATATTTCATAAAATTATCTAGTCTAATACCTTCATTTTACACATGGGGAAGCAAAGGCCCTGAGAAATGGAGTAGATCATATGAAATCTAACAATGTGTCAGGTAAAGAGCCAAGACTAGAACCCAAGCCTTCCAGTGGCCTTTCTGTTATTCCACAAAGCCTCTTTTGGCTGGTTGTAGTTGTTCACAAGCCTATGAACACAAGGGGAAGGACCTGAAACCTGAGAGTCCAAAACTTCAGGTGTGCCCTGATTAGAGCAGGAACAGAAGAGTCTTTAACACCAGGTCTCAAGATAAATCCCAGAAATTTTGTGTTTCTCGTCATGTGTGACAAAGGAGGCAAAATAGAACACTTTGGATTGGAAGTTGTTTATTTAGGATGACAGGAGGTCATTGTTATCTTCCTGTCTGTAAGATGACAAACTGTCATTGATGGTCAGCAGAGGATGCCGATCCCACCTTCTGCTTACAGGCCATTAGAGAGACCTGAGCATCAAAGGATGCCTGAGGCACTTAAAGAAATGGAAATTCTCTTTTCTGAGCACATTTTTAAGAGATTCAGCTACAAAGTGTTGGGCTGCAGTCAGATGTCAAAACCCAATGTACAAATCTGGAATCTGTGACCACTTTGCTATCAACTGTGACCCTGTCAGGTTTCATAAACTACACATGATCAAATGAAATCACTACTTGGGTAAGACCTTATAGATCTTGGGGTTGATAATTAAATGATGACATTTCTCTGACATTTCTCTGATAATAGGCAATGGTCTAAGAAGGAAAAGTTATTTTGTCTTTTTAAATCACAAATTCACAAGAATGCCTATTATATGGGCAAGGATAATATTACAGCACTAGTATCACCCAGCTATTTAAAGGTCCTGCCATCATTTTAGAAATAGTCGAATCAGGAAAGTCACTCTTCTGATATAATTACATTATCAGTTACTAAGTATAATAATATGCCTTTCCTGTAGTTCCTACAGTACAGTCAAGTTGGAATGTTCACCATCACCAGAAAATGGCAACAGTTTTTTGGCCTCTGAACCTTTGCTTACACTCATCCTTAATCTTAGAATGTCACTCAATCAATAAACATTTATTAAGTACCTCCTATGTGCCTAAGACTATCCTCCTCCAATTCCATCTCTGTTCATTGAAAGTATAAGTAGAGCTAGAAGATACCTCAAATATAATCTAGTTCAACCATTTCATTTTTCATTTGAAGGGGAAGGAAAGGGAATAACCATTTATTAAGTGCCTACTTTGTGCCAGGCACTATGCTAAGCACTTTACAAATATCTCATTTGATTCTCACAATACCCTATGATGTAGGCTATTACAATTTTCATTTTACAGTGAGGAAACTGAGGCAGGCAGCAGTTAAGTGATTTGGCCAAGGTCACAAAGCTAGTACCTGAAGCTGTATTTGAACTCAGGTTTTCCTGGTTCCAGGTTCAGTGTTCTATCCACTCTACTACCTATCTACTTATATTCTTCACAAGTGGTCATCCATCCTCGGTTTGAAGACTACCACTGAGGAGAAGCTAATACTTCCTAGAACAGGACACTGAGCATCTGGAAGTTATAATTGTCCTGTCAATCCCAAACTGGACACTTTAAAATTTCCACACAATGTTTATAGGTTGATCTCTCTGGAACCAAGCAGAACAAGTCTCTCCTACATGATAGTATTTCTAGTACTTTAAGACAGCTATTTCGCTTCCTAAACATAGATACCACCCTAGACTACCCCAACAGGGAGTCTTCTAGTCTCCAAGTCAAATATCTACAGCTCTTTCAATAGATCTCTTTATGACATGGACACACAGCCTCAAGGCCCCTTGTAATTCTGATTATATTCTTCAGTTGATCAACATCCTCTTTAAAATATATTACCAGAAAATGAAGACACATTGGGCATCCCAGTCCTGTGTTAAGAATCCCTGACATAGGGGCAGCTAGGTGGCGCAGTGGATAGAGCACCGGCCCTGAAGTCAGGAGGTCCTGAGTTCAAATCCAGCCTCAGACCAAGCACTTGACACTTACTAGATGTGTGACCCTGGGCAAGTCACTTAACCCCAATTGCCTAAAAAGGAAAAAAAAAATAAAAAAAAAAATCTCTGATATAATTGTACTATTGTTTAACTCACACATCTCCATTTTCTCACAAGAATAGAATGAGATAGATATTTTTAAAATGCTTTCCTAAGATCCTAGTAAAATATGTCTAAGCCATTCACTTTATATACTAGTTCAAGAACCCTGCCATGAGTGACATAAGGTTACTCTGGCTTAATTTGTTCTATTTTTTTAAAAAAATAATTTTTTTGATATTTGTAGTGTTTACATAACCAAAATTTCTCCCATTATCTATCACTTGACACCTCCCAGAGAGTCATCCTATATAACAAAGAATATTTTTAAATAAAAAAAAGATGAAGAGAAGAAAATCCAGCAAAACCCAATCAAAACATCAAAAAGATCTTAAAATTTATGCAATGTTCCACACCTGGAGATCCCCCACCTCTTCCAAAGAGTAGGGAAAGGTATCTTCTCATATATCTTCTTTGAAGCCAATTCAGTAAACATTTATTAAGTGCCTACTATGTCCCAGACATCATATTCTGTAATACTTCTGATTTTATTGTGGTTATTCTTTCCATTAACATTTATTTATTTATATATACTATATTGATTTCTTGCATCTGCTTTCTTCACTCTCCATCAGTAAATGTAAGTCTTTCAATGCTTCTCTGTATTGATCGTACTTATCATTTCCTATTTACAGCACAATAATAATTGATCATATTCATAGACCACAATTTGGTCAGCCAAATCCTGATGAATGGTCATCTACTTTTTTCCAGTTTTCTGCAACACAAAAAAGTACTGCTTTGAAGAGTTTGGTATTTGTTGAGACTTTCTTCTTATCAGTGACCTTTCTATGGCAAATGTCTAGTAGCAGAATCTCTCTGTCAAGGGTACCAACATTATCACTTTATTTGAGTGATTCCCCATTACTTTCCAAAAAGAATGCACTGATTCATGGTTTCATCAACAGAGTACCAATATGTTTACCTTCCCACAATCCCTCCAACACTGATTGTTCCTATCTTTTGTCATCATCATTATTAATTTTCTGAGTGTGAAGTGAAACCTCTGGATTGTTTTACTTTGGATTTCTTTTATGATTAATGATTTGAAGCATTCTTTTCTGTGGTTATTAATAGTTACAATTCTAATTTTGAGAACTTTTTTTCATATTCTTTGACCACTTATACACTGGAGAATAGCTTCTGGTTTTGTATATACACACATATATACATATATACACACACGTGTACTTATATACACACATACAAGTGTATATATATACATATATTATATATGCATATGTATGTGTGTATAATGTAAATATATGCACATCTATAGTTTTAAGTCACATGTATTTGGTTACTAATAGGTGCATATATGTATATACACATATATACACATGTTGTTAGTCTCAATAGATTACTATCTCTTTTTGTTTTAATCTTTGTATCCATATTGCCTTGCATATAGTAGGTATTGTGTTAGTTTTTGTTGACTTGGAGATGATAGAAGGAAAGAAAACCAGAGAGGAAGGCAAAAGTATGTAGGTAGAAGAAGGGAAAGGATACCAAGGACAAACTTCAAAGATAAGCTTTGCCTGTTTCAATAATTTTTCCTAGTACTTACACTAGGGGCCATCCAATCACTCAACAAACAATTATTTTTTTAATTTTTTAAAATTTTTTTATTTTTTATATTCATTTTTAATGGTAATTTTTATTTTTTTTTGTTTTCAACATTTACTTCCACAAGATTTTGAGTTCCAAATTTTCACTACATCTCACCCCTCCCCCCACCCCAAGATGGCATGCATTCTAAATACCCCTTCCCGTAGTCTGCCTTCCCTTCTATCTCTCCCCCCCTTCTCTTATCCCCTTCCCCTTCAATTTTCCTGTAGGGCAGGATGGATTTCTGTACCCCACTTCCTGTATTTCTTATTTCCCAGTTGCATGTGAAAACATTTTTTTTAAACATGTGTTTTTAAAACTTTGGGTTCCAAATTTTCTCCCTTCCTCCCTCCCCACCCACCCTCATTGATAAGGCAAGCAACTAAATATAGGTTATATATGCGCAGTTATGCAAAACACTTCCACAGTAGAAATGCTGTGAAAAACTAACTCTATTTCCCTTAATCCTAACACACCCACCCCCATTTATTTTATTCTTTCTTTTGACTCTGACACTCCTCAGAAGTACTTGCTTCCGATTACCCCCTTTCCTAATCTGCCCTCCTCTCTATCATCCCCCTACTCTCTTGTCCCCTTCCCCTCCCCATTTTCCTGTAGGGTAAGACAGATTTCCATACCCAATTGAGTGTGTATGTTATTCCCTCCTTAAGTCAAATCCTATGAGAATAAGATTCACTCATTCCCTCTCACCTTCCCCCATTTCCCCTCCACTGTAAGAGCCTTTTCTTTTCTGTTGTTGTTTTTTTTGTGGGATAATTTACCCCATTCTACCTCTCCCTTTCTCCTTCTCTTAGTATATTCCTCTCTCACCCCTTAATTTTATTCTCCAGATATGACCCCTTCATTTTCAACTCACCCTGTGACCTCTATCTATCTATCTATATCTATATATACGTACACATAATTTTTTCCCCTCCAACTACCCTAATACTGACAAAGGTCTCATGAGTTACAAATATCATGTTTCCATGCAGGAATGTAAACAGTTCAACCTTAATAACTCTCTTATGATTTTCTCTTTCCTGTTTACCTCTTCATGTTGCACAAGTCTTGTATTTAAAAATCAAATTTTCTGTTCAACTCTGGTCTTTTCATCAAGAATGCTGGAAAGTCCTCTATTTCACTGAATGACCATTTTTTACCCCTGCAGGTTTATACTTAGTTTTGCTGGGTAGGTGATTCTTGGTTCTAATCCTTTCTCCTTTGCCCTCCGGAATATTATATTCCATGCCCTGCGGTCCCTTAATGTAGAAGCAGCTAAATCTTGTGTTATCCTGATTGTGTTTCCACAATACTTGAATTGTTTCTTTCTGGCTGCTTGTAATATTTTCTCCTTGACCTGGAAACTCTGGAATTTGGCTACAATATTCCTAGCAGGTTTCCTTTGGAGATCTCTTTCAGGAGGAGATCAGTGGATTCTTTCAATTTCTATTTTGTCCTCTGGTTCTAAAAGAGCAGGACACTTTTCCTTGATAATTTCTTGAAAGATGATGTTTTGATCATGGCTTTCAGATAAGTCCAATAATTTTTAAATTCTCTCTCCTGGATCTATTTTCTAGGTCAGTTGTTTTTCCAGTGAGATATTTCACATTGTTTTCTAATTTTTCATTCTTTTGGATTTGTTTTACAGTATCTTGATTTCTCATAAAGTCACTAGCTTCCAATTGCTCTATTCTAATTTTTAAGGAAGTGTTTTCTTCAGTAATCTTTTGGACTTCCTTTTCCATTTGGCCAATTGTGCTTTTTAGGGCATTCTTCTCCTCATTGGCTTTTTGGACCTCTTTTGCCATTTGGGTTAGGCTATTTTTTAAGGTGTTATTTTCTTCAGTATTTTTTGGGGTCTCCTTTAGTAAGCTGTTGACTTGTTTCTCATTATTTTCTTGCATCACTCTCATTTCTCTTCCCAGTTTTTCCTCTACTTCTCTTACTTGCTTCTCAAAATCCCTTTTGAGCTCTTCCAAGGCCTGGGACTAATTCATATTTTTCTTGGAGGCTTTGGATGTAGGAGCTTTGGCTTTGTTGTCTTCTGGTTGTATGTTTTGATCTTCTTTATCACCAAAGTATGATAATATAGTCTGACTCTTTTCGCTCTGCTTACTCATGATCCCGGCCAATTACTTGAGTTTTAAATTCTTTGTTAAGGTAAAAGTCTGCTTCCAATGTGAAGAGTACACTGTCCCAAGCTTCGGGGTTTGTACAGCTGTTTTCAGAGGTACTTCTAGGGACCTGTAAATTTTCACTTCTTCCCAGGTGGTATGATAAGGGACGAGGTGTTTCCTCTCCACAACCACAACAAGCTCCACCTCACCAGTGCTCCTCCTTGCCCCAGGACTGCCCCTCAGAACTGTGACCCAGATCCAAGCACTGATAAAGCAAGAGATTCCTGCCTCAGCACTGGCAAAGAGATCCCTGCAATCCCACTCTGATCAGCCACTGGATTCCCCCTCAGTCTGTGGGCCAGAAGCCCAGGAAAAAGCCAAGGTCCCAGGCCTCACTCGATACTTGCAGCTGAGACCTAGCTCCTCTCTCACCACAGTCACAAACTTTTCCCACTGACCTTCTAAGTTGTCTTTGGTGTTCAGGGGTTGAGAAGTCTGGAAACCACCACAGCTGCCCCCGATTCAGTGCTCTGAAGCTTGCTCCAGGGTCGCTATGGCCTGCACGCCCACACCGAACTGCACTCCTCTCCTCAGTGGCATGATATACCTTTCCAATCAACCAGCCAGTCTGTCTTTGGCTGGAAATTTGTTTTACTCTGTCTTTTTGTGGGTTCTGCTGCTTTAGAATTTGTTTAGAGCCATTTTTTTTAGGTATTTGGAGGGCTTTGGGAGAGAGCTAAAGACAGTCACTGCTTTCCCTCCGCCATCTTGGCCAACAAAGAATTATTAAAGTGCTAACTACGTTCTAGACCCTCAAAAATGATACACTCAGGTTAAAAAAAAACAGAATTTTAGAGGAAAAAATCAGCCTATATTTGGAATAATACAAGATATTCACATGTCTCTTGTGTGTATGTTTATAGACTATATACCTACATATGTATATAGATATGAAAAGAGAGAGATCATATATAGATTTTTTAAAATACAAAGCTGGAGTCAAATGCCTTTAGATATGAACAGATGGAATTCACTTATGCCTACAAATTGGGATTTTACAAATGATATTTTTAAAAAATTCTTACAGTGTGTAAATATTAAATATCTTTCTTTACAAACTTTTTAATACTCCAAGGACATACTACTGTTCCCAAGATACACACGTTCCTGTGTGCATATATCTTGCACCTGGCACACTGGAATAATGTCAACTGTGTTTACTTCAATAATTACCTGCAAACAAAGATATGTATGATCTTATCTGAATATCAGATCCCACGTGGCACTTCCTCCTTCTAGCCAAGGGCCTTGAGGAAATGAATTAAGGGATCAAAACCTGGGAAAACTCTAATCCAGGCCTCAATACATTAAGGAGAATTTGTGTTTTTAAGATTTCCCTGGAGGTATTAATACCCTTTCTAGACAGGAAAGCCTGGTAGATTGTACAAAGGACTTTTACTTACTTCAATGTCTAAATATTAGGAATTACAACATGTTATGCACCCCACAAGTCCACAAGAACAAAGTTATTTTTAAGGCAGAAATGAAACTTGAAATTCTGTCTTTTCAGTTATTTGGAAAACCACAAATGAAAGCATGAAAATAGGACTTTGAGGAAGATGAAAAGACTTATGATATGCCTTTTGGTGGTCTTTAACTCATCCAACTTCTCCTCAAAACCATTCCTGATTTCTCCTCCTTTATTCTTCCTTTCCATTATACTAAGAAATCCTTCATAGCAGAGAGGGGCTGATTTTTTTGTTTGTTTTGTTTTATTCTATGTTTTTTTGACCTTTCTTTGTATTTCCAGAGCTTAGCAAAGCACCTGGCACAGAGTAGGCTCTTAATAAATGCTTGTTGAATGAGGGACTTCATCTATTCCCTCACCTCCAGAACTCATTTTTTCTCCCTCCTCTGAAATAACAAAGCATTATATACCTTTCTTTTGACACTTATGAAATGCTGCCTTTTATTATGGTTATCTGTGTACATGTCTTAGTTTCCCTCCAGTTCAGGGGGCAACATGTAACTTATTTATCATCCCACACAAAGAAGGTTTTGCCCGAGGGGCACTAAATTGGGGTGGGGAAGAGAATAACGTGTCCCTGCTTCTTCCTCCTGGTGACTGTTTTCTAGTGTTTTTCTTCATAATATTCTGTCTACTCTGCTCCTGGGTCAACTTTCAGTTCCAGTCCGTGTTTTGATATCTATCTTTTTTTCTCCTCCAAGTACCAGAATCTGTTGTGTTTTGCTTTTTGTTTTGATGCATAATTTGAGAATTTAGAAAAAAAAAATTTTCCCCAAAAGGGGGATTCTGGAATGTTGGATGAATTAAGACACTGGAGAACTACATCTCACCTCTCTTCTACCCCTCTAAAGCACTCTTCATTTCCCTGCCAGGGAAATGTAAGCTTCTTGCAAATAGAGATTATTTCATTTATTAGATTTATATCCTTAGCATCTAGCACAGTACCTGACACATAGTAGGCATTAATAAATGTTTGTTGATTGGTTGACCTTTCCTCTGGATATCACTCTACTAGAAAAATATCCAGTGGTCTCATATCACATTCCAAGTAAAGTTTAAAATGATCTCTCTGTTTTATTGGTATGCCCAAGCTGTTAGAAGAAACAGAGGAAATCCTTCAACATGCTGGACAGGTTCTCTATGCAGTATTTATGGAAAGATACTAACAAGAGTCATACAAGTTGAAAAAGCATATTGGGTTATGATCTGCACCAGTGGAAGAATTACACAAACCAATGAAATCTTTGATCCACCAAAATATCAAAGAGGCCTCTTGGTTCATTGACTGCAACACCATCCTGATGTAAAGTTCTAGCATTTGATCCCTATATGACTTAGCTAGTCTCCTTCTGATCTGATGAATGTACATTGAACCTCTATTTCTAAGTTTAGTCACAGAAGGAATTGGAATAGAGCATAGAGTGAATATATGCAAATCCACTACCACACAGAAGAGCACCTCAAAGTACTTCACTCCTCTTAATGGTGACTCAATAGCATAATGGTATCTATACCACACCATCAATATTGACCTACCTGCATAAAGATCACTTTTATCCAAATAATTACCATCAATTATCTAAATTACTCAAATAATCTAATATGTTGAAAGGGAGGCAATGTGGTATGATGAATAATATCCTGGACTTTTGAGTCATAAGAGCTAAGTTTAAAACCCAGGTTGGCCATTTACTGAATGACCTTAGGAAGATTTTCCTTAAGATCTTAAGGCTTCCAATTCCTCTTCAGTAAAATAAGAGGGTTGGACATCAAATATTTCCTTTATTTCTAACATTCTTTCATTCTGTGGTCTGCAATTCATTTCATAATTCATCATTACTAATCGCGAATATTGCCTAGCTATTTTAGCTTTATTAAAAACAAAGACAAATATTCTTTATAAATTACTGTTGTATCTGGAGGATTGATGTTGCTTCATGTTTCAGGAAGGATTTAGAGGGCCAAGAGTCGGGCACAGGCAAGGAAAGGTCATGATGACCCAATGTATCCACACCTCAGAAGATCAAGCACTGTAGTATGGCACCAGAGGAAAGAGCATGAACAGCAGTAGAAAAGAATGAGTTGAATCAGTTATACACCAACAGAAGCCCAGCAGAAGCTGAAATCACAGAAGTAAAATCAGAATGAGCCCAGGAATAAGAGAAGTTATGCATAAATCAACCAAGCAGGGAGCAAATTGATTCCAATAAAAACTTTCTTGTGAATGAAAATATCCTGTTGCAAATTGAGGACACGTTGATAAATGAATACCTAAAACTTATAATTCAAATATAAATATATTATCACAATAAGAATGCACAGATTAGAAAATGTTAAGTAATATATATTTGAGATGGTTAAATTTATTCCAGCTCTTTACTGCAAACAGAATTATATGCTTCTATAAGAAAGTATATCCATAATCTTCTCTATAGAATTATTTACTTAGATCATTTTAAGTCCAAATATAGAAATATTTCTCCCTTTAAAATGAAAATGCATGCTATCTGTTTCCAGATAGAGAACGGATGGACTCAGAGTGCAGTTTGAAGTCTATTTTTTCTCTTTCTTTTTATTGTTTTCTTTTTTTTCAGAACATGGCTTATGCAAAAATATGTTTTGCATGACTTCATTTATATAATGGGTATTGTATGTCTTGCCTTCTCAATTGTTGGAGAAAGAGTGAAGGCAGGAGAGAAATAAGAACTGGAAAAAAAATCAGAGAAAAAAAAGAAGGCATTCTAAGTATAACTAATATTTAGTAGGTCAGATGCCTATTAATAGTTGCCTTTAACTTTGTTGTTGAAATATGATCTATACCTAGTGAATATTTTGTACTCAAATTTTAAGTAATCTGCTGCTAACCTTTCCACAAATTCACAAGTTGATTAGCTTTCAAACCAAAGCAGATTCTTGATGGATGCTGCAAATAAAAGGAGAGGGGGAAAAAAGCAATTTCAAATAGTACATTCAAGTACAACATGAAGGAGAAAAGGAAATGTACTTTCTACATGTAAAATATTCATTACAATATACTTGGACTATTTTTCAGTGGCTCAAACCTACTACTCCCAAGTTTACAAAGCTCTGCAATTTTGTCAGTATGGATATTCCCTTTGCCAACACAGATCAAAACGGTTCCCTACCGTAAGAGACAATTCAATGAGCTGCTTGGTCAAGGATCTTCAGCACTTGGTGGCCATACTTCTGGTGAGGAGAAACCCCAAACTTAAACAGGTGAGTCCTTGGGCAAAAGATAACAGTCCATAGCCTGTGTTCAGCTGACATAGCCCTGAAGAACATAGAGTCACCTCCATGTCATGGTGAGGCAATCTAATGCCACAATATTTGGTATCTTTGTAAATTCTTATTGCAAAAAAAAAAAATCCCTTCAGTGGGAGCTGGTGGTGATAATTTTCAAATATTTTGATGTTATAGAATGTGTGTGTGTGTGTGTGTGTGTGTCCACACCCATGTTTAGCCATACTTGTTGTAGTGGAAAGGGCACTGATTGAGAGTCAGGAAACCTAGATTCTAGACCTGATTTTGCCTCTCATCTTAAGTAGATCACTTAACCTCTCTGAGATTTAGTTTCCTTGTCCATAAAATGGAGGAATTTACCTAGATGATGACTTTTTGATAGCTGTAAACCATGATAGCAAAAGTTTTAAAACAACTAATATAAAATATGACCAGATGTTTGTACTCTGCTCCCATACCAAGAAGCTCAGAAGGAAATATCATTTGCTCTTAAGAATTTTAATTTTGAGGCAGTCAAGATGGTAGAGAAAAGGCAGCAACTCACCTGAACTCTCTCCCAAACTCCTCCAAAAACCTTTAAATAATGTCATAAAACAATTCCTGAAGCAGCAGAACACACAAAAAGATGGGGTGAAATAATTTTCCAGTCAGAGACAACTTAGAAGGTCAGCAGGAAAGGTCTATCACACCTGAGTGAGAGTGCAGCCCAGTCCAGAGCAGGCCAAGCTAGCACAGCCCCAGCCCCAGCAAACCAGGAGCAGGTTTTGGGAGCCAATAAATCAGTAGCAGCAGCAGCAGCAGTTGCTGCTGCTGCTGCTTCTGGAGCTCTCAGTCCACAGGCATTGCATTGAACAACTGGACAGAAGGAGGTTATTAGGGAGTCTCTGCTAGCATTAAAGCCAAATGTTGTTGCTTTGCCCATACTCAGATCAGGGTCACAGTCCTGGGTGACAGAAGGAGGGCGAGGAGGAGCAGTAGCACACCACTGCTTGCAGCTACAGTGGAGCAGGGACCGTCTTCACAATTCCAGGGCAGAAAAGAGTGCTTATGATCACTTACAGGAGAGGGCACAGGACAGGAGAGTAGTAAACACACCTCTCCTTAGATTATATCACCTTGGAAGAGCTGACAACTCACAGGTCCCTAGAAGTATCTCTGAAAACAGCTACACAAAACTCCTGAAGTTTGGGACAGTGCACATCTTGGAAGCAGAGCCCCACTTTAGCAAAGAGTTGCGACACAAGAAATAGACTAGAAAAATGAGCAAACAACAGAAAAAAATTCTGACCAAAGAAAGTTTACTAAAGCGACCAGGAAGATCAAAACACATACTCAGAAGATAACAAAGTCAAAGGTCCAACGTCCAACGCCTCCAAGAAAAATATGAATTAGTCTCAGGCCATGGAAGAGCTCAAAATTTTTTTTGAAAAATCACATAAGTAAGGTAGAAGAAAAATTGGGAAGAGGAATGAGAGTGATGCAAGAAAATCATGAAAAATGAGTCAACAGCTTGCTAAAGGAGATACAAAAAAATACTGAAGCAAATAAATCCTTAAAAAACAGACTAGCCCAAATGGAAAAAGAGGTACAAAAAGTCAGTGAGGAGAAGAATGGCTTGAAAAGCCAAATTAGCCAAATGGAAAAAGAGGCACAAAAATTCACTGAAGAGAAAAAAACTCCTTAAAAAGTAGAATTGGGGGGGCATCTAGGTGATGCAGTGGATAGAGTTCCGGCTTTGGAGTCAGGAGGACCTGAGTTCAAATCTGATCTCAGACACATGATACTTACTAGCTGTGTAACCCCAATTGCCTCACCAAAAAAAAAAAAAAAAAGTATAATTGGCCAAATGGAAAAGGAGGTACAAAGACTCACTGAAGAAAATAATTCCTTAAAAATTAGGATGGAGCAAGTGGAAGATAATGACTATGAGAAATCAAGAAACAATAAAACAAAACTGAAAGAATGAAAAATAGAAGACAATGTGAAACATCTTGTTGGAAAAACAACTGCCCTGGAAAACTGATGCAGGAGACATAATTTAAAAATTACTGAACTACCTGAAAGCCATGATCAAAAAAAGAGCCTAGACATCATCTTTCAAAAAATTATCAAGGAAAAACCACCCTGATATTCTAGAACCAGAGGGTAAAATAGAAATTGAAAGAATCCCAAGATCACCTCCTGAAAGAGATTCCAAAATGAAAACCCCCAGGAAAATTATAGCCAAATTCCAGAGCTCCCAGGTCAAGGAGAGAATATTACAAGCAGCCAGTAGGAAACAAATCAAGTATCATGGAGCCACAGTCAGGATAACACAAGATTTAGTAGCTTCTACATTAAAGGATCAGAGGACTTGGAATATGATATTTCAGAGGGCAAAGGAGCTAGGATTACAGCAAAGCATCACCTACCCAGCAAAACTGAGTATAATCCTTCAGGGAGAAAAAAAACTGATATTCAATGAAATAGACAACTTTCAAGCATTCTTGATGAAAAGACCAGAGCTGAATAGAAAATTTGACTTCACATACAAGACTCAAGAGAAGCATAAAAAGGTAAATGGGAAAAGGCAATTATAAGGGACTTAATAAGGTTAAACTATTTATATTCCTACATGGGAAGGTGATATTTGTAACTCATAAAAACTTTTTCATTATTAGGGCAGTTAGGAGTATACATAGAAAGCACAGGTTTAAGTTGAATATGAAGGGATGATATCTAAAAAAATAAAATTAAGGGTAAGAAGGAGGAATGCACTAGTAGAAAGGAAAATGGAGGAATAAAATGAGTTAACTTATCTCACATAAAAAAGGTAAGAAAAAGTGTTTACAGTGGAGAAGAAGATGGGGGTGATGGGAGGCACCCTCATCAAAATTGGCTCAAAGAAGGAATAACATGCACACTCAATTAGGCATAGAAATCTATCTTACATTCCAGGAAAGTAGGAGAAGAAGGGGTTAAGAGAAGGGAGGAGTGATAGAAGGGAGGAAAGATTAGAGGAGGTGATAGTCAGAAGCAAAATACTACTGAGGAGGAATGGGGTGAAATGAGAGAGAGAATAGAGTAAACGGGGGGGGCGGAATTAGGGTGGAGGGAAATGCAGTTAGCAATAGCAACTGTGAAAAAAAATTTGAATGCAAGTTTCTCTGATAAAGACATCATTTCTCAAACATATAGAGAACTGAGTCAAATTCATAAAAATAGGAGCCATTCTTCAATTGATAAATAATTAAGAAATATGAACAGTTTTCAGATGAAGTAATCAAAGCTATCTATAGTCATATTAGAAGGTGTCCAAATAGTTATTGAATGGAGGAATGCAAATTGTAACAATTCTAAGCTACTACTTCAAACCTATTAGATTGGCTAATAGAACAGAAAAGGAGAATGACAACTGTTGGAGTGAATATGGGGGAGATGAGACATTAATGGATTGTTGGTGGAGTTGTAAACTGATGCAACCATTCTTTAGGGAAATGTAGAACTATGCCCAAAGGGCTATAAAACCATACATACCCTTTGACCTAGCAGTGCCACTACTAGGTCCATATCCAAAAAAAATAAATAAAAAAAAGAGGGAAAGGTCCTATATATATGGAAATATTTATATAAACTCTTTTCTGATGGCAGGGAGTTAGAAATTTGGGAGATGCCCACCAATTAGAGAATGGCTAAACAAATTGTGTCTTCTGATTGTGATGAAATAGTATTGTACTATAAGAAATGATGAGTAGGATGTTCTCAGAAAAACCTGGAAAGACTTACATGAGCTGATGCAAATGAAATGTACTGTATACAGAGTAATAGCAATGTCAAAAGATGATCAGCTGTGAATGACTTAGCTATTCTCATCAATGCAACGATCAAAGATAGCTCTGAAGGGCTTATGATGAAAAATGCTATTCATCCCCAGAGAAAGAACTGTTGGTGGCTGAATACAGATTGAAGCATACTTTTTTTTTACTTTATTTTTCTTGAGTTTTTTTTGTCTATGTTTTCTTTCACAACATCAATAATATGGAAATATGTTTTGCATGACTACACATGTATAAACTATATAAAATTACTTGCCTTCTCAATGAGTGGGATGGGAAGGGAGAGAATTTGGAACTTCAAGTTTTAAAAACAAATGTTAAAAATTGTTTTTACATGTAATTGAGGAAAAATAAAATACTAAATAAATTTTTAAAAAGAATTTTAATTTCTCTTGTTTCTGGCAAATCTGGCAATGCCTTTGGCAAAGGACCATACTATTTACCAAGACAATTTTTTTTTGATGGAGAAGGTCAAAGTTTTCTTATTGTATGTTTTCTTGTTGCATCAAAGACTAACACTGTTTTAATATAGACTACATGGCCTGGGCTTCTGTTTAATGGGTGCATGTGTATATGGTAGCTGGGAATGATAGATGGTCACCCCCCTTTTTGACAGCACAGTACGCCACATGTCAACTGTGTTATATGTTGGAGCTTTATACTCTCAATCATAAATTATCATACTTCAAAAATTTAAGATATAATTGGTATAAGTTCACCTTTCACCAACACAGAGAGCAATCCCTTCACATTTTAGTTGAAGTTATTTAGGAGTTAATGTGTCTGAAAAAAAATATAATCTAGTAGTTAGATTTCAGGTAATTACATTTATTAAATGCAATACTGTATAATGTTATCTCAAGGATTTAATTCCTTGGTTTCTTGAATCTGCAATAATTAGGTACTTCTGATAAAGAGACATTTATGAACATCCAATTATTTTTCAAGTTTTAAAATCTGAAAGAAAACTCAGGTTTACTTCATGGATATAGTAATTTCAGTTCAGGACCTCCTTTATCCAAAAAATAAAATTAATTAGAGCATAGTCATGCCAATTGACAAGGAATATAGTTCACTGTATCCAGGCTCTTAAAATAAATCTGGATCAATCTTTAAACACAAAAAATTGTCAATTACATAACACTTCTGTTCAACAGACATCCAATTTATTTGATGTCAATAGTCAAACCAAAAAGTTCTGGTATCCAAGTAAACTAAAAATGTTGTATTGGTGTATTTTGTCTTTATACCACAGTCATTTCTAGGGAAAATTCTAGGGAATAATTTTAATACTACCTCCTCCAAATTGGCATGCCCTTGTGACAAACAGTATCAATTCAGCAAAAATATGCAATACAATGACCAAATCTGAAATGTTTATACTATTCTGCCCTAGCTGTTTCCTTGCCCTCTGCCATGAAGAGGGAGGTATGTTATAATCTGTTCTCAGGAACTTTGAATGGTTTATCATTTACTCCGAATTTAATTCACTTTTAGTGATCTTTTCATTTACATTGTTGATCTTTTCCTTACAATACAGTAATTGCTGTGTATATATTTCTTTTAGTTTTACTAATTTCACTTGGCATCAATTCATATTAATCTTTATGTTTCTCTGTATTCCTCAAATTCTTATTCCTTACTGTATTCCATTATATTAATTTTTCAGTTATTCCCCAACAGATGGACACCCACTTTGGTTTATCAGTTCTTTGTTATCTCAAAGAGTGCTGCTATTTCTATATTAGTACATATTGGACCTTGTTTCTATCGTTGATTTCCTTTAATTACAAGCCAATTAGTAGGAGCAGTGTGTGTGGGTGGAGAAGGTATAGGTGGTAGAGGGATGTGGGGGTGTGGGGGTGTATGTTTGTGTGTTTGTCCGAGAGTACACAAAGTTTTTTTTTTAATACAGTTGTCACTCATTTATACAAAACTCTTTGCCAATGAAATCACAGGTTCAGTCCTTGACCCTTATAGTAATGTACAATGTCCATTACTGATGCGACAAATGACACTCTTAGCTTTGAAAAAAACATCAAAGAAACAACTTTTCAAAAGTCATTCAAAAAAGAAAAAATATCAATATTGGAGACATGACAGAAAGATAGGTACACTAATTCACTATTAGTAGGGCTGTGAATTAGTTTGTTCATTTTGGAAAACAACCTAAAATTATACAAGAAAATAAATTGTTCATATCCTCTGACCTAGCAACCTAATTACTATTTTTATACTCCCAAAGAGATAATTAACAATAAGAAAATATTCTCTGTAAAATATATATATATATATATCCGTAGGCTTATTTGCAATAACAAAGTTTGGAAATCAACTTTACATCCCATGATTAAGGCTAAACAAATTGTGCCATACAAATCTAATTATGTGATGTAATATGGATACTATTATGCCATAAGAATTCTGATTATGAAGAATTTTAAAAATATACTGGCATATGACACAGAACAAAGAAAACAGAATGCAAAGAACAAGACGTATGCTGGCTAATACAACAGTATAAATGAAGGTAACACTAAATGGCAAAAAAAAAATTCTGGTCAAATAAAATGTATGACAGATGGCACCATGTATGAATCACCTTATCCTCAAGAGGCCAAGACTGGCCACCTAAGCAACAGTCATTTGAATTAGGCATTTATGAGACGGATACTCACCAATGGATGACAATGATTTGTTGTTCTTCAGTTATTTTAGTCATTTCCAATTCTCTGTGACCCCATTGGGCTTTTCTTGGCAAAGATACTGGAGTGGTTTGCCATTTCCTTCCCCATTTCATTTTACAGATGAGAAAACTGAGACAAACAGTTAAGTGACTTACCCAGGATTACACATTAGTAAGGAGGCCAAATTTGAACTCTGGAAGCTGACTCTAGACCCAAACTTCTTTTTATCCATTGTACTACTTCACTGCCCTGGACTACATTAATACTAATTGGCAAAAGGTAAAACAGGAACCCTTTCTTTCTTTTAACAAATGGTATATTGCAAAAAAAAAAAGAAAAGAAAAAGAAAGAAAGTATCATCTATCCTAATTGCCAACACTTATGTTTTGCTTAGTTATTTTGAGAGAATATATTCCTGTTTTTATTTATGATTGTCCACTATGCCAAAATAAAATTATCAACAAAAATATTTAGTTGAAACTATTTAATGCTATTTATCCAAATTATATGAGAAGCGAATGAACTCTGAATGCATGCATTTCTTTCTTAATGGTAAAATGAGCAATAGCAAATCTACTTTTTAAAAATAATTAAAAATGATATGTGTGTATGTGTATATATATGTACATTTATATGTGTATGTATATATACACATATATTCAACATGGTTATGTTGGTGAATATTTAAACAAAATAAAACAAGGGTTCCCATCTGACATGCAAAAGACCATGTTTTCATCAGTCTCTGAATGTTTTGTAATCCATATAAGAGCAGAGAGATTTTTCAAAGAACAGTCAACAAAAAAACCCCAAACTTCCAGAAACTGCTCTGACTTAAAAGGTCATTGATGTTTAGAGTAAACTAGGTAAAGAGCAGAAATAGAAAATAAAATGGACAAACTTCCAAATGGTAAAAATGAACCAATGTTTTCTGTACTTTTCCACAGCTACAATTTAAACTAAACAAAACTTCTTCAATGCAATGTGAAAACATTATTATATTAGAAAATTGTTGTATTTGCAGTAATTCAGAGTAATGAAAAGGCTAAATCTAGCCACTTGACATGTCTTCCTTTTATTAGTTTTCTAGTTTCATAAATTGGAATTTGAGGCAGTTTGTCTTCAGTGCAATAATATCAAGTTTAGCAGGGAAAAGAATAAAAAGTGATGTTTTTCTTTTGCTTTCAACAATTTACCTTCTTTTTCTAACTGAATGGTTCATACAGATTATGTAGCCTTTATTACCTCATTGATATAGGGAAGAAGGAAATCACTTAAGTATTTTCTAATCCCTGAACCAAAGACAAAACAAATTTCCTTCAAAATTTTCAGGAAGGAATAATCATATTTTAACTTCACTCATTTCAAAGCATTTAAAGTGCATAGATATTTAATTGTCAAAAAGTCTGACAAGAAAAAATACAATATGTATATTAATTTGGTGTTTTGTCACATGAAGGTCCAATATTTACCATGAACACAGCAGAAATTTAGGGAAGCTACAATATTTTTTTTCATTTTTAAAAACTGATGCTTTTTTGTGTTGTTTCGTATTATAATATGCCTCACCACAATTGAACCCCACATTGTAATAAAGGAAAATACTTAAGAAAAAACACTGACAAAATAATTAAGTCTGACAGTATATACACCATTCTGCACCCAGAATCCTCTACCTCCAAGAAGAGAAGGAATGTACCTTTTATCATCTGTTCTCCAGGACTAAGATTGTCAGATGCACCACAATAAGGTTTCAGGAAATTATTCCTAGTGCAGTTACCACATAGAAAATAATTATAATAGTAGATATCATTTATATATGTTTTAAAGTTTATAAAGTATTTTATGTACATTATCTTATTTTAGTATGGATTAACTGAATTGCCTAATGGCCTTCAAGAATTTATGCAGTATCTTTAAATGACTAATTTGTTATCTAGAAGCAGTTTTTAAGCCTGGACAATACCGTTTAATAATACTCAAACAGATCTGTGATCTTATCAATCTAAGAGTTCCCTCCAATAATGCAGATCACAACTTGTCCATGCCTGCCCATTCTTTGAGATTCTTGCCCATGTCATCCCACAAGTTCACCACAGAGGATATGAGGCTGTCCACTGGGGAGCCTGGTTGCAGTTAGGTGACCCTCTAGGGCCTCAGATGGAATGATGCACCAAAATAAGTAAAGTTTGGTGGGTTTCACAGGATTCTTATCTAAGTCAAGCAGGACCAGTAATGTGAGGGAGGGAATGAGGAGTTCTAACCTGGGGACTGATCTGGGGAACTCCTGGGGAACTGGCAACTAGTTGATATTCAAACTCCTTATAGCTAGGAAAAGGACTTTGGGATGTTACTCCTATTCTTACACTGATAGGGTGACTCAGTGGATTGGAGCTTCCCCAGGGCTTCTTCCTACAGCAATGTAGGGAGGCTACTCAGATCATTATGGATGTCTATACAAATGCATGTTGAAATCTGGACAATAGACACTCTTCATCGGTTAGGTCTTCCCTGTGTGAATGAACAGCCCAAGCTCCTCTGTATGATTTCAGAGCTCTTCCAAGAGGCTCTGTGTTGTTCTTGGGCTTAGTGCAATGAGCACAATACCATTTGCAAACTGGAGCATCTGGAGAACTTCATCATCTAACTTAATAAGGACTAAGAAAAGAATCTTATGAAAAGCAAAGCAGCTAAAAAAGAAAAGAAAAAAATGTAAGTGACTTGTTTTGAGCTGTAAGAGAAAGAAGTATAGGAGAGGACAAGGTAATGAGAATAAAGCACTTTGCAAACATTAAAGTACTATATTAATAAATGTCCATTATTGCTGTTAGAGTATAGGAAAGAAAACTAAGTTAGGTGTTCCTATTAATTTTATCTTCAGTATGGAACATGAAAGTAGAGTCCTTACTGCACTATAGTCTGTCCCACACCAGCTTTTCAGCTTATATTTCTCAAGCAAAATGGTTTAGGGAATAATCCACAGATGTTTCAAGAGTGTTAAATTCCTTTATGTTACTAGATTTTATGGTCAACATATGCCTGTTCCAATAGTCAGAGTACATACCCAAAGTATATTAACAATATACCTACATTTCTGAAATAGAGACTATAATTGAACAAATGGGAATAAATTTCGTCATTTTCATGGTCTTTCTGGTCAGTTTTATCCTCTTAGGTATAAATTAGAGTGGCAGATGTACTGGAAGATTTTTGTGCTGACTTATAAAAATATAAGATGGTTGGTTCCAACTACATTGTTAGCCAGACAGATTTGACTCAGCTTTCACAGCCAGGATTTCTGTAGATTAATATTGAGTAAAATTTAGAAACAAAAGGTCATTCACCCAATAACTTACCTGTCCTCCTCTCCTTTCCTCTTCTCCCTGAAGCCTCCAAAAGTTAGCTCAGTTCCAAATCAGCCCTAGGGATGCAGATCTGGACTCAGATGGGTCAGCTTAGACTTGGAAAGGTTCCAAAGAAGTAAACCAAAGACCAAATCATTTTCAATCTATGTAATACTTATGTTACCAGATAAATTAGATCAGCTTGTAAGTTTGAATCCATCACAGGGAATGGTTTAATCCAGAAATTTGGAAGCCACACCATAGGCCCAACCTAGAACAAAGCTAGTCCTAGAGTTGGTTTCAAACTCAACCTAGTGTCCAGGTACTTCATATAACTAGAGATTGCTCAAGTCTTATCCCCTAGCACAGTGCCTAGCACATAATAGCTTTTAATAAATACCCGTTTCCTTCCATCCTTCACTATCCTAGCACTATGTCTTAGGGCAGAACTATTCTCTAGTTCAGAAATGAACTAGCTTTCAGAAATAAGAATACCCATTCACTCCCCTGCTTGACTATATCACTTCTAATATAAAATTTAAATAAAAAACATTTATTGGGCATTTAAAATCCTTCACAATCAGATTCCTATCTATCTTTCCAGGTGCTTACACGTTATTCCCACTACTATCCAGCCAGACTGACCCACTCTATGTTCCATTTCCCATCTTCATGCCTTAGTAAAGATTGTCCCCCACATCTAAAATGTTCTCCCTCTTCATCCCTAACTCTTGGAATCCCAGCTCCCTTCAAGGGTTAGCTCAAAATTCACTTTCTACAAGAAGATTCCCCTAATTGCTGCAGCAGTAATTCCACTATCACCTCCTTCCACACACAAATCACTTTGTATTTATTTTGTATTATTTTATATTCCCCTCATGCTTTCATAAAATATATGTATGTTACATAAAGTACACTGTGTTAAGAACTACAGGAGATATAAATTTTAGATAGGATATGGTTCTTGCCCTCATGGAGCTTAAAATAATAAAGACAAGACTCATATTTCCAAGTTCCTATCACATAGCATAATTATTTAGTAACACCATGGAACATTGACAATGATGCCCACTGGCTAAGGAGTAACAAGGTTTTGGAGGAATAGAATAATTTTAATTTTTTTCAACATTTCAGCTTCAACTCTACTTTATAGATAGCACAATAATGAGGTACCTGAAGAGAAAAAAGAACCAAATTCTCCTTCTGTCCTAGCTTCTTGGTCTGCTTCCAAGGAATTTCAGTGTCTATGCAGGGAGCCTTGTACATATGTTTAAGGAGAAAAGAGCGCATGCAAGCTTTCAATGCTGTCTCCTTCTCCCCTCAGTTCTCTATTTTGGGAATAATGCATTTCCTACTAGAAAATGGAGCTTGGTGTGAAGCCTTACAGTTTGCTAGAAAGTCAAATGTATTCTGTGAGCAGCTCCCACTGCAATGAAAACAAACTCTGTCCCCTGGGCTCAGGAACTAGAAGAAATCAGCATTTGCCTAAAGGAAATTGGGTAATTGTTCTAATGAAAAGCAACCTAGAAAATGTACTTGGCCTATTTTTTTTCTAGTTCATTTTTGTTAAGGTTTTATGTGAACCTGTTTCTGGAAAGATATGCCTGTGGTCTGTCTACCTAATGATTTTAGAAGAGTAAAAAGAACATATCCTAGTAAATGTATAGAAATACTAAATATATGTGAGGCTAATGTAAATGTAATTGGCTAACATGAACTTTAATGGTCAAAATCAGTTTTGAAAATTTGGCGCAAGAATTCATCAATGCATCAAGGTTCCAAGAAAGATGTAATCCATCTATTAACTATATAAGAGAGAAATGTGTCATAGAGGGAAAAGCACAAATTACAGGGTCATAAGACCGGGGTTCAAATCCCATCTCTGACACTTATTGCTTGTGTTGCCTTGGACAAGTATAATGGGAGTCTTGGTACATGTGCAGACACCATTAGTTTGTAAAATGATGCCACCTATATGGAAGACACTGAGGTCATTCTTCTTGAAAGCTAGAGCACTCATTAGCATCCTACTTTGTACCAGTACATGATTTGGAGGATCCTTTTACTATTGGCTGCATAGCCAATGTTTTCAAAAGTCAGCACCATCTACAACTCTTGCTGTGCTCATATCTGAAGGAGTGAAGTAATTCCACAACTCATGGTTAAACAATACAGTAAGTGGGAGTCTGTATGGACCTGAGAAACAGTCCTGAGTCTTTGGCCTTTTGTTGATTCTTTTCCATTCTAAGTGGAGAGAGTGGAATCTTTGATCTACCATAGGACTGCCATGGGGTTTCAGAAGGCCAGGTCAGGTGTTGCAGCTAGCTGGCTTCAAACTCTAGCCCAGCAGAAGTTAGTACAGCTTCAAACCTAATCCACAACACCTAATTCCAACCCCTATACTGAGGTGATGTAGACAGGTATTATTAGTTGGGCAGCTAGGTGGTGTAATGGAGACAGCGTAGGCCCTGAAGTCAGAAGGACCTGAGTTTAAATCTGGCCTCAAACACTTACTAGCTATGTGACCCTAGGCAAGTCACTTAAACCTGTTTGCCTCAATTTCTTATCTGTAAAATGAACTGGAGAAAGAAATGGCAAACCACTACAGTTTCTTTGTCCAGAAAACCCCAAATGCAATCATGGAGAGTCAGACTAAACTGAAATGACTCACTAACCAACAACAGAGGGGTATTAGGTATCTCTCCCATTGGGCAACATGATTGTATATTTGTTATTGCTGTATCTTTTAAGTAAATATCCCTTTGTAAAATTTAATCTTATGTTAAGTGGTTAAATGGAAGTGGAGTATTAGTCACTGGGCCCCTAAAATGGAAGAATACAGGTAGTAAAGGACTGAATCAATGGCAGAAACTATCCAATCCCTTCAAGGTGTCTACAAATACTGTGGGTGAAAGAAGAAATTAGTAGGCTGGTATAGAAAGAGTGGAGTCAGGGTCAACCTTGTTACACAAGTTATTTAACTTTCTTGGGCTCTATTTTCCCTGATTTTAAAATGAGAATGCTGAATTAGATGGCCCCTGAGGACCATTGTAGTTCTAGAACTATGATCCCTTGATTAGTCTTAGACTTCTTAAGTTCAGAGATTTGTCTATCACCTCACAATAGAGTCTCAAAAGTTGAAATCTGAACCCATTTCTTCCTAATTCCAAGTCCACCATTTGTAATTCCTGATTTCAGTCCATACTACCTGCTACAAGTCTAAATGTCCTAACAAGATTTAAGTTTAAGAAGATTTGAAAAGAGACTTTAAAAAGGGTGGAGCCAAGATGGTAGAGGGAAAGGAGTGACTTGCTAGAGCTTTCCCCCAAACCCCTCCAAATACCTATAAAAAATGACTCTAAACAAATTGTAAAGCAGCAGAACCCACAAAAAAACAGAGTAAAACAAATTTCCAGCCCAAGACAACCTGGATGGCTGATCGGAAAGGTATATCGCGCCGGCCTGGGAGAGGAGCGCAGTGCGGCGTGGGCGCGCAGGCCGCAGCAAACCTGGAGCAGGCCTTAGAGGACTGAATCGTGGGCAGCGGTGGCAGTTTCCAGACTTCTCAACCCACAAACATCAAAGACACCTTAGAAGGTCATTGGGAAAAGCCTGTGACTGTGGTGAAAAAAGAAGCTAGGTCTCAGCCGCAAGTATCAAGTGAGGGCCACAGCTGCCTCCTGAGCTTACGGCCCACAGACTGAGGGGGAATCCAGTGGCTGATCAGAGGGCGATTGCAAGGATCTCTTTGCCAGGGCTGAGGCAGGAATCTCTTGCTTTGCCCGTGCTTGGATCTGGGTCACAGTTCTGAGGGGCGGTCCTGGGGCAAGTAGGAGCTGGCAAGGAGGAGCTTGTTGTGATGTGGTGGAGCTTGTTCTGGTGGTGCAGAAGAAACACCTCGCCCCTTATCATAGCAACTTGGAAGAACTGACACTTTTCAGGTCCCTAGAAGTATCTCTGAAAACAGCTGTACAAACCCCTGAAGCTTGGGACAGTGCACTCTTCACATTGGAAGCAGATTCTTACCTTAACAAAGAGTTTAAAACTCAAGTAATTAGTTGGGATCATGAGCAAGCAGCACAAAAAGAGTCAGACTATATTATCTTACTTTGGTGACAAAGAAGATAAAAATACAACCAGAAGAAGAAAAAAAAAATCAAAGCTCCTACAGCCAAAACTTCCAAGAAAAATATGAATCAATCCCAGGCCTTGGAAGAGCTCAAAAGGGATTTTGAGAAGCAAGTAAGAGAAGTAGAGGAAAAACTGGGAAGAGAAATGAGAGTGATGCAAGAAAATCATGAAAAGCAAGTTAACAGCTTGCTAAAGGAGACCTAAGAAAATAACACCTTAAAAAATAGCCTAACCCAAATGGCAAAAGAGGTCCAAAAAGCCAATGAGGAGAAGAATGCCCTAAAAAGCAAAATTGGCCAAATGGAAAAGGAAGTCCAAAAGATCACTGAAGAAAATACTTCCTTAAAAATCAGAATAGAGCAATTGGAACCAAGTGATTTTATGAGAAATCAAGACACTGTAAAACAAATCCAAAAGAATGAAAAATTAGAAAACAATGTGAAATATCTCATTGGAAAAACAACTGACCTGGAAAATAGATCCAGGAGAGAGAATTTAAAAATTATTGGACTATCTGAAAGTCATGATCAAAAAAAGAGCCTAGACATCATCTTTCAAAAAATGATCAAGGAAAACTGCCCTGATATTTTGGAACCAGAGGGCAAAATATAAAATTGAAAAAATCCACTGATGTCCTCCTGAAAGAGATCCCCAAAGGAAAACTCCTAGGAATATTGTAGCCAAATTCCAGAGTTCCCAGGTCAAAGAAAAAATATTACAAGCATCCAGAAAGAAACAATTCAAGTATTGTGGAAGCACAATCAGGATAACACTAGATTTAGCAGCTTCTACATTAAGGAACTGCAGGGCATGGAATATAATATTCTGGAGGGCAAAGGAGATAGGATTACAACCAAGAATCACCTACCCAGCAAAACTGAGTATAATTCTTCAGGGGAAAAAATGGTCATTCAGTGAAATAGAGGACTTTCAAGCATTCTTGATGAAAAGACCAGAGCTGAATAGAAAATTTGACTTTCCAATACAAGACTCAAGTGGAACATGAAGAGGTAAACAGGAAAGAGAAATCATAAGAGACTTATTAAGGTTGAACTGTTTACATCCCTGCATGGAAAGATGATATTTGTAACTCATGAGACCTTTGTCAGTATTAGGGTAGTTGGAGGGAAAAAATTATATGTATGTGTATATTATATGTATATGATAGATAGATGGATAGATAGATAGAGGGCACAGGGTGAGTTGAAGATGAAGGGGTCATATCTGGAGAATAAAATTAAGGGGTGAGAGAGGAATATACTAGGAGAAGGAGAAAGGGAGAGGTAGAATGAGGTAAATTATCTCATAAAAAAACAGAAAAGAAAAGGCTCTTACAGTGGAGGGGAAATGGGGGAAAGTGAGAGGGAATGAGTGAATCTTATTCTCATAGAATTTGACTTAAGGAGGGAATAACATACATACTCAATTGGGTATGGAAATCTGTCTTACTCTACAGGAAAATAGGAGGGGAAGGGGACAAGGGAGTAGGGGGATGATAGAGAGGAGGGTAGACTGGGAAAGGGGGTATTCAGAAGCAAATACTTCTGAGGAGGGACAGAGTCACAGAATAAATGGGGAGGGTGGGATAGGAATAAGGGAAATAGAGTTAGTTTTTCACAGCATGTCTACTATGGAAGTGTTTTGCGTAACTGCATATGTATAGCCTATATTGAGTTGCTTGCCTTTTCAATGAGGGTGGGTGGGGAGCAAGGAAAGGAGAAAATATGGAACCCAAAGTTTTAAAAACACTTGTTTAAAAAAAAACTGTTTTCACATGCAACTGGGAAATAAGAAATACAGGAAATGGGGTACGGAAATCTATCCTGCCCTACAGGAAAATAGAAGGGGAAGTGGGGGAGAGATAACAGGAAAAACAGACTAGAGGAAGGGGTTTTCAGAATGCATGCCATCTTGGGATGGGGGGAGGGGTGAGATGGGGTAAAAATTGGAACTCAAAATCTTGTGGAAGTAAATGCTGAAAACTAAAACTAAAAAAAATTAAATTAAAAAAAAAGAAAAGAGACTTTAACCAAATCCTCAGAAAGAGGTTCTATAGTTCAATTCGAGAAATCTAGGAACCAAAAGATAGAGAAATGATTTAGAAGGCAGGGGCTATGGGGGTGGAGAGATTAATTATTCTGTATGCCTGATTTTTAAAATAATGATTGCAAAGGCATATGCTGACATGAAAAGAAGTGTTTTCTTTTTTCTAGTATTCTTTTTTCTAGTATTGTAAGTTAGTGTACAAAATGCTTGGTTCAGTTTTATTTCCATATTTGTGTTCTTTAAATATGTGGCTAATAATTTTGCCTGTTCCCTATTGTAGTTGCTTGTATTCAAGACAATCAATCAAAAAGTACAATAAAAAGTCTGATGAAAGGGCAAGAAACAACCTTTCATGACAATGTCTCAGCCATATATGATTTGTTTCCTGAAATTGAGGTCCTAAGTGACAATTCTGTTTTTGACCTTGTATTCATTCCAGGTTTTATGTCTGCACTTGTAATGAGTTGCCTTGCCATGGTCTCGGTCAATTCTGTTCTATGGCATGTCATTATCCCTTCCTTGATTTTTTTCTTGTTGTTGTTGGTTCAGTCTATGATTTGCTAGGGCTTGTTCTTTTAAACCAGTCTGCTATTATCTGACATAGATAGCTTCCCGCTCCCCTTAGGCATTTTCACTTCACAGTTCCACTTTCTACTAACCAGAGAAAATGTCACCTGGAATACATAGGTTTGGATTTTTTTTTCTGTTCTGATTTAGAAAGGAATAATATTTTCAGCCTAGAGACACTAAGAAATTCAGGGAAAAAAAATTATTAGGCTAAGAGAGTAATGGATGAAAATCTTCTGAATATGACAATCATAGTTACTTAATCGGTTTTCTAAATATAAACATTTGAAGGCATCTTTTTATTTGATAGGCTATAGATTTAAGAGGGGGGCAATATCTGGTGAGTGCCATGGGCAATATCATGTGGTCCAGTCTTTTAAATTTACAGATTGAGACCAAGAAAGATGAACTAATTTGCCTGAAGTCACAAAGGCAGTAAGTAGAATACTCAGGATTTGAACCCAAGTCTTCTCATTCTAAATCCAGTATTTTTTCTCATGTACTATATTGCCTTCAACATATTTTAAGTCCTCATTTGTTCAATTCAATTAGATACTCTACTATGTGTAGACCACTGTGCTAGGGGCAGAAGCAAATGCAGAGCTTTGATAAATGACAATCCTTGCTCTCATGAACTTTTCAATCCAATTGGAAGATAAAAAGACACATACAGAGATAACTTTAATATAGATAATATAGGAGAAGTACATCAATGAGCTGTAAAACAAAGTGCCAAGTGACATTTAAAAGGGGAAAGGTTGTTATGCACAAAAATAATCACCTAGGAATTCAGAGAGAAGGTGGCATTTGAACCGTGCTTAAATTTAAAATAGCATGTAAGAATAATGTGTAAGTGCCACCCAGGAGGCCTTTTCATGTTGGCAACACCTCCACTCTTCCCCAATTCTCTTTCAGTTGATGAGTGTCTCTGGAGAACCTCCATTCAAAGAAGTTCTCCTCCACTCCCAGCCATGCTCATTTCTAACTACTCAGCTATTGACTCTCCATAGGGGGCTTCCCCTAGCCCTTTCAGAACTCTTCAGTGTCTTTTACATTATAAACTCCTTGAGGGCAGAGTCTGTCTTTCATATATATATATATATATATATATATATATATATATATATATGTGTGTGTGTGTGTGTGTGTGTGTGTGTGTGTGTGTGTGTGTGTGTGTGTATATATTATATATATATACATATATATAAATATATATATATATATATTTGTAATCCCAGTTTTAACATCTTGCCTGAAACTAGTAAAAGTCAGTTCATAAGTAAGCATTCGTTAAGATCTACCAGGTGCCCAGAAGTGTGTTAAGCACAAAATTAAAAATAAAATTAAAATTAAGACAGAACTTGCCCTCAAGGAGCTTATGGTCTTTTGGAAGAAGACAAACAGACACACACACACACACACACACACACACACACAAATATTCAATAAATGTTTTATCTAATTTAATCTAAAAAGAGGAAGGGAGAAAATTCCAGGTGTGAGCAGTGAGAACAAAAATTCAGAGGCAGAAAAGTCCCTATTCTGTCTGAAGAACAGAAGGTTAGAGTGAATGGAAGGAGCTGAATAAAATAAAACTCAAAATTTGTCCTCATTGGTGGGAATGATTGTTCTTCCAATAACAATATTATGGTGAACTGTGGCAGCGAGGTGACACAGTGGATAGAGCACCAACCCTGGAGTCAGGAGGACCTGAGTTCAAATCCGACCTCAGACACTTGACACTTATTGGCTGTGTAACCCTGGCAAGTCACTTAACCTCATTATGGCCTATCCCCCCAAAAATATATTCTGGTGAATTGAGGGTTGCCATACACATTACACATATATTAGCAAATTTCAAATAATTCAAATATGATAAAATGCACAAAGCTAAAACTAGTCTAAAATAATTGTATCTTTATTTGATTATTCAGAAGGCATATGCCTATCTTACGGTATCTCAGAATCATCATTATGAACATTAATTATCTTTAATCTAGTAGAGGAAAGGAATTTTAATGATTTTAGCTTTCTGTTTATTTGGAATCTGGACAAATAGAAGTTTCCTGCATATCTAGATCTTTATCACAGCATATTTGGATTGCTGCAACAGCAACCTAAACAAATCACTTGATTCTAGTCTCTTGCCTCTAAAGGTGAAGTGTTCCTCTTCTTCCTCCTTCATACAATTGAAGAGGAGCACTTCCCCTTTTCACACATCCCCTTTTCACACATCAAACTTCAAAACATTCAGTGATTCCCTATTTTCTATTATATCAAATCCAAACTAACGACTAAATTCATAATTGATCCTACCCTACTTATTATACAATGTAATTCCCCATTAAACCCTGAAATGTACCTCTATCAGCCAGACAAATAGGTTTCTCTGCCATACTCCCTTAGGCTGTTTCTCTCCTCATCTGCAATGCCCTCCTCTTTCTCCTATACCCATTAACAAGCTCATCAAGGGTTAGTTAAAAATCCCAAACTCTTCCTAAAAACTTCTCTGACTATTCTAGATAACATTAATTATCCCTTTCTCTGATTTCCAGAAGCACTTATAATCTGCATCACACAATTTTATTCTGTAATATGCTCAGTGTTTCATGCATTAATAATGTATTCTTGACTAGATTATAAAATCGTTGAGGGCAAGAGCCATTTTATATATTTCTTATATTTCTTGCAGCAACCAGAAGTACATATAACAGATATTCAAGAAATATTTACCTACTGATAGATTTTAAGGAATATCTTTATAGACCCTAGGTGGCTCAATGGATAGAGAGCCACGTCTAGAGTCAGAAAAACCTGAATTCAAATTCAGCATAAGACACTTACTAGCTATGTAACCCTGGGCAAATCACTTAAACCTGATTGCCTCAGTTTCCTTATCTGTAAAATGAGCTGGAGATGGAAACAGCAAACCACTCCAGCATCTTTGCCAAGGAAACCCCAAATGGGGTCACAAATAGTCAGACTCAACTGAAACAATTGAACAATAGCAACAAGAAGAAATATATTTGCCAAACGATTCAAGAAATATAAATTAGCTAAAATACTGATGACTACTAGGCTAGTTGTTGTGCACCATCCCATGTACCATCCCCACAAATGATTTAGGGGTTCCTTGATAGTAGCACATTGCTTTAGTTGATTTTGTGCACCAAACTTGGTTTCAGGAATGAGAAGAATTAGAAACCTGTCAGGAAGCTCACAGTAACATGTTCTAGAACACAGCCCTTTAAGAACTAATGAGGTGATTACGACTGCCAAGTTTGTACTCATTTGGGAAATAACCAAGGAATGGGTAAGTCAAAATTGACTCAGCGAAGGAATACCTAGCAAAACAACAACTTCTAGGAGGGCAGAGACAAGATGGTGGAGTAAAGGCAAGAACTTCCCTGAGCTTGCCCCCAAACCCCTCCAAACACCTTTTAAAAATGACTCCAAGGGGCAGCTAGGTGGTGCAGTGGATAGAGCACCAGCCCTGAAGTCAGAAGGACCTGAGTTCAAATCCAGCCTCAGATCAAACACTTAACACTAGCTGCGTGACCCTGGGCAGGTCACTTAACCCCAATTGCCTAAAAAAAAAAAATGACTCTAAATAAATTCTAGAGCAGCAAAAAACACAAAAAGATAGAGGGGAACAAATTTCCAGACTAAGACAACTTTGAAGGTTGACAGAAAAGGTCTGTTGCACCAGACTGAGAGAGAAAAACAGCCCAGTGCAGGCCACACTAGCACAGATGGGGCCCCAGCAAACCCAGAGCAAGTCTCAGGGGACTGAATCACTGGCAGCAGGGGCAGTTTCCAGACTTCTCAGCCCACAAATGCCAAAGACAACTTAGAAGATAAGTAGGAAAGGTATGTCGGACCTCACACTTCTTGGGAGAGAGAGGAGCGCAGGCTAGCGCAGGTTGCAACAGCACAGATCAGCCATAGCAGGGCAGGAGCAGGCCTAAGGAGTGACCAAATCTGCAGCAGCAGTAACAACAGCTGCTTCCAGGCCTCTCAACCCACAGACAGTAAGGGGATGGAACAACTGGTCAGAAGGAGATTACAAAGGTCTCTTTGCTAGCACTGAGGCAGGACTCTGCTGCTTTGCCCATACTTGGATCTGGGTTGCAGTCCTGGGGCAAGGAGGAGCACCAGCATAGCAGAGCTTGTGGCAGCAGTGGAAAGGAGACCCTCCTCACAGTTCCAGGGCAGAAAAGAGTACTTGTGGTCACTCATAGACCAGAGCACAGGCTAGAAGAGGAGTAAACACCTTTCCTTAGATCACACCACCTTGGAAGAACTGAAAATTTACAGGTCCCTAGAAATATCTCTGAAAACAGCTGCGCAAAACAGGACAGCACACCCCCCAGACTGGAATCAGAGCCCAACTTTAACAAGGAGTTAAAAAGTCAAGTAATTGGCTGGGAAAATGAGCAAACAATGGGGGAAAAACTCTAACTATAGAAATTTACTTTGGTGACAAGGAAGATCAAAATATATACTCAGAAGAAGACAACAAAGTCAAAGGTTCTATATCCAAAGACTCCAAGAAAAATGTGAATTGGTCTCAGGCCGTGGAAGGATTCAAAAAGGATTTTGAAAATCAAGTGAAAGAAGTAGAGGAAAAATTTAGAAGAGAAATTAGAGTGAGGCAAGAAAAATACAAGAAAAATGAGTCAACAGCTTGCTAAAGGAAAACCAAAAAAAAACTGAAGAAAATAACACCTTAAAAAATAAACTAGACCAAATGGCAAGAGGTCCAAAAAGCCAATGAGGAGAAGAATACCTTAAAAAGCAGAATTGGCCAAATGGCAAAGAAGGTCCAAAAGTTTATTAAAGAAAATAATTCCTTAAAAATGAAAATGGAATAAATGGAAGCTAATAACTTCATGAGAAATCAAGACATTGTAAAACAAAACCAAAAGAATGAAAAAATAGAAGGCAATGTGAAATATCTCATTGGAAAAAAAACAACTGACCTGGGAAATAGATCCATGAGAGATAATTTAAAAATTATTGGACTACCTGAAAGGCATGATCAAAAAAAGAACCTAGACATCATCTTTCAAGAAATTATCAAGGAAAACTACCCTGATATTCTACAACCAGGGGGTAAAATAGAAATTGAAAGAATCCACCGATCACCTCCTAAAAGAGATCTCAAAATGAAAACTCTCAGGAATATTATAGCCAAATTCCAGAATTCCCAGATCAAGGAGAAAATATAGCAAGCAGCCAGAAAGAAACAATTCAAGTATTGTGGAACCACAGTCAGAATAGCATGAGATTTATCAGCTCCTACATTAAAGGATCAGAGGGCTTAGAAAATGATATTCCAGAGGTCAATGGAGCTAGGATTACAGCAAAGTATCACTTACCCAGCAAAACTGAGTTTAATCCATGAGGGGGAAAACTTGACATTAAATGAGATAGAGGAATTTAATGCATTCTTGAGAAAAGACCAAAGCTAAATAGACAATTTGACTTTTAAATACAAGACTCAAGAGAAGCATAAAAAGGTAAACAGGAAAGAGAAATCATAAGGGACTTATTAAAGTTAAACTGTTTATATTCCTACATGGAAAGATGATATTTATAATTCATAAGACCTTTCTCATTATTAGAGTAGCTAGAAGCAGTATATGTAGACAGAGGGCACAGGCGTGAGTTGAACATGAAGGGATGATATCTAAAAATAAAATTAAAGGGTGAGAGAGGAATGCACTGGGAGAAAGAGAAAGGGAGAGATAGAATGGGGTAAATTATCTCACATAAAAGATGCAAGAAAAAGCTTTTACAGTGGAGGGGAAGAGGGGGGAGGTGAAGGGGAGTGAGTGAACCTTACTGTCACCAGAACTTGCTTAAATAGGGAAAAAGATATACAGGCAATGGGGTATATAAATCTATCTTACTCTACAGCAAAGTAGGGGGGAAAGGGATGAGAGAAGGAGGGGGTGATATAAGGGAGGGCAGATTGGGGGAGGGGTAATCAGAAGCAAACACTTTTGAGGAGAGACAGGGTGAAAAGAGAGAATAGAATAAATGAGGGGTGGAATAACTTGGAGGGAAATATAATTAGTCTTTCATAACATAATTATTATGGAAGTGTTTTGCATGACTACACATACATAACCTATATTGAATTGCTTGCCCTTCAATGAGGAGGAGTGGGAAGGGAGGAAGGGAGAGAATTTGGAACTCAAAGTTTTAAAAGCAAATGTTAAAAATTATTTTTTATGTAATTGAGGAAAAAATAAAATACCAAAAAACAGATTCAAAAAAAAACAACTTCTAAACACAAAATCTGTCCAGTAGGACCTGGTTATAGTCAATTTCCTTCTAAAAAGAAAGTTTTTCTACAACAAAAGAGGAGGCTAGTTACTTTTTTTCATACTACAAGAGGGCAGAAAGTACTCAACCTATCCCCGATCCTAAGCATGTATTGTCCTTGATGCCTAATTTTGTTTTGTTTTGTTTTTTGCCTTTGTGTTAAAAAAAAAAATTCCACAAGAGAAAATTCAAATACAAAAATTATATTTTTGGAATAGAAACAATATTATCATTTAATTCATTGATTATATTAAGCAACTAGGTGGTACAGTGGATAGAGTTCAGGACTTGGATAGTTCAAGACAAGAAATTTAAGTTTGAATGCCATTTCAGACACCTACCAGCTATGTGATTCTGGGCACACCATTTAACCTCTATGTACTTCAATTTCTTCATCAGTAAAATGGATATAATAATAGCATTTACCTCCCAGGGTTGTTGTAGGTATCAAATGGGTTAACATATGTAAAATACCTTGTAAATGCTAATATATAACAAGCTAAATTAATTCTGGCAATGAAGTAATTATTGATTATTTTATTATTAATTTAGTAGTAATAATATTATCATAATACCATCTAATAATAATTCTAGATTTGGATAAAGTGGGCAGAGTTGTGAAGGCTCTAAAGAGTATTTCTGCAGTACTTTCAATAGTCTAGGATCCACTTTGTGGCAAGGGAATAACTCCAGCTTTCAATCAAGCCTCTATTTCCCCTCACTCTGACCTGGAAGCATCCTTATGTTTGAATATAAACAGTTAGCTGACTTAATGCAGTTGTCCCAAGTCACATTCTCCCAGATAAGTATCAGAGGGCCAGACTGATATTTAGTGGCTTTGGAGTTGACTTAAGCTCCCCCTCCAAGAGTTTTGTCTCCTCTATCCTCCCCAACAATTTCCTCGCAGAAAATTGTTATTCTCTCTACTCACTGAAGTGTACATAGAGAGAGACTCACCATCCCCAGAGAATATTAAGTAGAAAATGAGTTCTGAGCCTCTTCTCCCTCAAGAGTGACTCAGATGGAACAGAAGGGAAAGGCAGAGCTATCTCTACTGATCCCTCTTAATTCTAGTGCCTTCCCTCTGTTGATCATGTCCAATGAAACCTATATATATCTTGTTTGTATATAGTCATTTCCATGTTTTCTACCACATTAGAATATGAGCTTCTTGCAAGCAGGTACTGTTTTTGTCTTTGTGTTTTTTGCTTTCTGTTTAAATCTTTCCTTGTGTCCTCATTGCCTAACACAGTTTCTTATATATAATAGGTACTTAATAAATGCTTCATGACTTGACTTGACTCTCTAGGCAATGGAATCTCTCCACCCTGAACCTGTTCTTCCAGCTACTGTTCTCTTCAACAGTTACTGAGTTGTAAAGTGCCCATTCAAAGGATTTTTGAATGACCAATTCTAGAATTTTCCCAGAAATCAATGTCTAACTCATATAGTGGTTTATCTATTTTTCACACTTCATAATCTTGCCTTTTTCTTGAAAATCAGGCCCTTTGCTCTTTCTTTAGTCTTCCTGAGCCTTTCCCATTCCCCACAATCTTTGCATAATCACTGATAATGGCTGCTCAGCTCATTAAAATTTATACATATCAATAAAGCATATAAATAATTTTCCTGGAAATATGAAGGTATTTAATGTATCATAGGAGTATCAAACAAAAACTTTCAGGGAAATGTCTAGTTTAATACAAATACAAAATTATTGAAGATAATAATTATAAAATGAGGATATAATTTTTAATACTAACCTTAAAACATGGCAAAGTATAGTGATAAAGAGCAGGGTATCAAGAAGACTTGGGTTAGAGAATCTAACATCTTTAAGCCAAAACTCATTTTCTCACTTTGACAAATGTGTGGTCTTATTAATGAGAGTTCTTTCCATGAATGTAGATTTGCAACCTATCAATGCATCAAACAATAAGTATTTATTAAGCAATTACTATGTGGCTATCAGCATGGTCTCATGATGCACAAGTCTTACCAATGTCTTCCAATAAATCCTCCCTAGATGATCTACCTCATGTATTCTGGGCCTTCCTCTAATTCTTTTAGTATTTTGTAGATACCTATAGTGCATTTGGGCTTTCCATAGGCTACTCTTCCATCTTGCTATGTGACCTACTCACTTTCTCCTTCAACCCTACCTTTCCTTGATGAGATCTTTTATACCATTTCTTACATATGCCATCACTGATTGTATGCTACAAACTGCTGAAGCCTATTTATTCATTACTGTCTGGATCATTTACAATTTCAAGTCTTCAAATTTTGGAGTTTTCCATGATTTGCAGGCCAGATAGATCAAGCAGGACAATATACAGGGTATTTTTGTTTTGTTTTGTTTTGGTTTTTTTTTTGGTGAGGCGCTCAGGGTTAAGTGACCTGCCCAGGGTCACACAGCTAGTAAGTGTCAAGTGTCTGAGGCCAGATTTGAACTCAAATCCTCCTGACTCCAAGGCCAGAGCTCTATCCACTGCGCCACCTATCTACCTCCACGGTATTTTTTAAATGGATTTTTTTTGTGTGTCAGAAATCAGCTTGAAAAAATTGAAAAAGCTGCACAATTTCACATAGGTGATGCAGACCATTATCCTCATATTATTTAATTCTAATTATATCACATTGTCCATATGTAGTACCTATCCAACACGTATGTATTGGTGGATCATATGTGGTCATAAATAAAGTTGAAAGGAACTGCAAAGGCCACCAAATCCAATCCTCTGGTTTTATACCTAATGAAAATGAGCCTCATATTTGTAACCTTCCATTGGAATCTGGCCCTGTGTCAAGTTGACCACGGAGATGTATATGTATTCTCAGGATTCTGTTAGCCACTGGCATCATGAACTGTGTATGAAGCTTCTGGGATTGTTTGCAGAGAATTCTGGGAGAGGAACACTGGAAGGAGAAGAAAAAGGAAGCAGTCTGAGTATGTGGGCATATCCTCCACCTTAGGTACAGATGGAGAGATGTTGGTGTTGGGCTTATTCTGCCTACCTCTTTCATGCAGAGAGACTATGAATGCTAATTGCTATGAGTGGTGCTGGGGTGAAGATAAGGAGGCACTGTGGTGCTGAACAGATCTGATGAAGTGAGACTGCCTTCTCAGGGATATTTCCTCTCCCCCCAACAAAGCCACAGAAAAAGGCACTATTAACTGTGCTCACATACCCCACCTCCAATATTCACTCAGGGAAGCTATTTCTTTCCCATACATTCAGAAGCTTAGCACTGGCTGCAATATTCCCAATGAATTACACAGGCTAGCATTTGCTGCTACTCTTCCCTATAGGCTTTCTTTCTCCCTTCATTGATACTGTATAGCCCTTGCTAGGTAAAAGAATTTAGCCCACTAATTTGTGTTTGAGTTTAAATTTGAGCTGACGGAAGTTTGAAGAAAACAAAAAATTTGGAACCATAGCATGAGAAACATTTAGTTCCCCTTCAATGAGTAGCACGGGACTGGTAGGTGAGCAATGGACTTTCTCAGGAAACTCACAAACCTTGTGGAGTTGGCTGACGAAGCTTTCTTTCTATGTCAGCCTAAGGTGATAAGCAAGAAAAATAAATAAAAATCACAGGGAGTAAACTAGAAACTAACCCTTCACTCCCCTTTACTATACACAAACACACACACACACACACACACACACAGAATTAAAGGGGAATAAAACAGAGGGACTCTGCCACTCATGACTGGCTCTTCTGGGCTTCTCCATTACTCACATCTGAACTTGCCATAAATATTCCAGAGCTTGATGTAATCAGGAAAATGTCATCAGTAAACTGTGGTATCTGCAAACCCTGTGATCCAAAGAAATCTTTCCTTTGAACTCTGAACAGGATATTGTTCATTCTAGTAGCAAGTACCATTCCTGAATATACATCTCCCTGTTTTATGTTTTGCTTGATATTTATAATCAGAGAATCATTCAGCAAGTTATATTTCTTGATGCATCTATCAAGGAAGATTGTATGATCTTAACATATAAATGGCAGACGGCTTGTTGAAAGAGAGTATTTAAGGTTGTATTGAGTCAAAATCAACAAATAGCAAGCATAGTATAATCTTATTCACTATTGCAAAATCTCTGTAAAAGTCTATTGGTTTCTTTCTCACATTTTCATTAAGAATAAAAATGATTTATGTATATATGTATGTATATGATAGCATTTTTATAACAATCTTATAATGAAAAATTGGTCACTTGGGTTGACAGTGCCTGGTGCCATCTTGCTCATCTTCTTTTTTTTTGGTAGTAACACCATCAGGAATTTTTGTCTTTCACAAAGTCCTGTTGCCTCATCATAGCTTAGAGATGACCCTCAGTTTTCTAAGACTATGTGCCTAAGGAAAAAGTGTCTGAGGATTAAAGAATGAGAGAAGTCAAAGATTTGTAGTCTAAAAAAGAACAGCAAAAACAAACAAAAACAAAAACAAAAAACTCTGAAACATATATATAATGAATTCTTTCTTTAAGAAACAAAAATTGGGTTCTGTCCATGACAAGCACCAAAAAACACCACAGAAATAAAATGGATCTCATTTTAACAGATGAAACGATGACTCAGTACTGATGTGAGAGTTATTTATGAATCAACTCTGTATATAGGCAAATCACTGATTTCACAAAACAAAGATCAAAACAACATAGCTAAAGAATAAAAATGAGAAAAAGATATTGTGTGCAACTTACACAATTTCAGCATGACCTATTTTAAAGTTAGCGACGTCTCCCAAAATGGAAAATTTATGTAGAAAAGGAAGTCAACATTGATCATAATCATTTCATGCAGAAGTTGAATGAAGGACAAAAATTGCCATAATAAGAAAGCCAGGAGTCCCCAAACTGCCTCATTTTGCAAACATTTGACTTGCTTGCCCAACAGGAAGATGTGGCAGCCAAGTGTAACCTTAGCCTAGAATATAAATTTGTATATTAACTTATGGAGAAGGGTCACGGAAGATTGTGCTCAGTATTGCTGCATAAAATAGAAAGAAGCAATGAAGAGAAAAATCAGTGCAAAGAAAGTCTGGCAAGAGACCCAACTAAGTAAAGGCATTTAAGGATGAAAACAAAAGGAAAGCAACATACAAAAGAAATTTGTTACACATTCTTTTCACCATTAATGATAGTGAAGTGAACATGTTCAGACACTAGTATTACAGCCCCAAATGTTCTTGAAGAATGCTAAAATACAAGGAAGAGGGCCAAAACAGGAAAATCAATTGAACTAGACACATGGGGTCTATGTGACTTCACTCATTCACCATGCATATACAATCAGTTACCAAATCTTATCATTCTTTCCTCCCAAAGCCTTTTGCACCTTCTTCTCTCTACCTACACAACTGCCACCTTAGTCCAGAATTTCATCGCTCCTTTCATCATCCCTAGACTTTTCTAATAGCCTCTGGTCCCCTTGTCTCAGGTCTATCCCCATCCCAACCCACCCTCTACCACCTCTGCCAAAGTGATTTTTCTTACAATGGTCTGCCCATGTCACTCCCCTACTCAGTAATTTCTAGCTGTTCACCAATACCCCTATGAAAAGATATATACTACTTTATCATTTTAAGCCCTCTAAAATGTGGTACCAAACATTTTTTTCTAACCTTATTGTATAAAACTCCCCTTTATGCACTCTGTAATTCAGCCAAGTTGGCCTTCTTATTGTTTTACACAGAACACTCTACCTCTGGTCTCCATATTTTGTACTGGCATTCTCTCATGCCCAGAATCCTTCCTCATCTCAGCCATTTAAAATTTTAAGTCTCCTTCAGGACTTAGATCAAGAGCAGCTTTCTACACAATGACTTTCCTGATAATCAAGATAGATTGATAGGGGCAGGTAGGTGGCACAGTGGATAGAGTACCAGCCCTGGAGTTAGAAGGACCTGAGTTCAAATCCAGTGTCAGACCAGACACTTGATACTTACTAGCTGTGTGACCCTGGGCAAGTCACTTAACCCCAATTGCTTCACCCCCCCAAAAAAAGATAGATAGATAGATATAGAGGGATAGTATATTAGTATATGTAATAATATAGTTATCCCTTCCACATCATGATTTTTCCCATTATAGTTTTGATATATTGTGGATCTGCATAAGAAATTAAATGGGGATTTGGAGAGGGGGAGTTTTGTGGAAGTTGCAGATGCCACGCAAAGGCCAGCAGATGACAGAGAGCCTATGACCAAATACTTAACTCAAATTTTACAATAAGGTACTGTAAACACCATATAAAAGAAAAAGGAAAAATATCAGACTTCTTCTCTGGTATGAAGGGAGGGCCAAAAAAGTTTGCACACATTTTCCAGATCACAGGGGTACCGCACCCCTAACCCCCACAATGTGGAAGGGATAACTGTACATTCTATGTATAAAACATATGTAAAATACACAAATGTAATTTCCCCATCAGAACATATCCTATATATATATATATGTCCTATACATAGGCTATATATTCTATATCTATAGATAAATAGAATATATATGGACATATTCTAGTGGAGGAGAAAGCATTTATAATATATTGTAACATTATAATATAACATATAATTTTTATTTCCCCCAATTAGAAATAAAGCTCCTTGAGGGCAGGGCATGTTTTCACTTTTGTCTTTTGTTATATCCCCAGCACTTAGCATGATAATCCAGTGCCTAGTAAGTACTTAATGAATGCTTTTTGATTAAGTGAATGATGGATTGATTGACTCCTCTGCACATGTAAATATTACACTTTGTTTCTTGCAAGCTAAAGTAACCTCATTTGCTGACCCTCTGATCATTAACTTCAGGCTAAAGGAAAAAAAGAGAAAGGTATTTGTCACTTATACTGTAGATTCAGAGGCTGAGGAGAATGATTGCTAGAATTAGAAAGACCCTCTTGATCATCCTATTTATGCTTATTTCAGCAAACCCTAGAACCTAGAACAACTCACTGTCAGGGATATCTGAAAGACAATGAAAAATGAGAGAGTGTACCCAATTGAAGAAAAGCAAAACATGTTTAACCACAGAAGGTAGAACTAGGAGCAGTGGGCAGAAATGACAAAGAAGCAAGTTTTAACTTCATGCCAAGAAAAATTTCTTAACAATTGGAGCTATCCAAACGTAGAACGGTCTGCCTCTAGAAGTAGAGGCTTCCCCCGCAACTGGAGGCTTCAAGTAGAATCTGGCTGCCCACTTGTCAGATATAGTTGTGATTCACTAGGGGTATGGCTTAGACTAGATGGCCACTGAGGTCCCTTACAACTCTAAAATTCTGTGATTCTGTGAAATGTATAATAATTTTTAAAAATCAGGTAGACCGGTCACATCAAACAAGCAAGGGATAAAAAGCTGATCAACAGTATGCTTGTTTCATTTCTTATTATGACAAGAGGATTCAATGACAGTCTTTACTCTCACAGATTGACTTACTGTGGCAAACTTATGGGAAAAGATGGATCACATAGAATAAGCTATGAGTCAGAAGATGCAGTTAGAGGAAATGCCTACATTGATTAGATTAATGATCCAGTTTTGTATTTGAATATTTTTGTTATTTTCCCTAATTTGAGATATCTTAAAATCAAAGGCTGAGTACCTACGAAATTATGCTGAGACCATAAAATATTTTTATGTATATATTTGGTCAGGTCTAAGCACTCTTCCCAATTTCATCTTCTTAATTGTTATTTTCATTTTCTTCTGTCACATCAGGTATTAACAGTATAAATGTAGTGGTTCAGTTGCCTCTCATTATCATCACTAAAATAACATTGATTGAGCTGGTTCATTTTGTATCTCTTTGTGGGAACATCTTCCAACTTCATCTGAAAATAGTGTTGGGATAATCTGATTTAAATAGGTATTATGCCAAGATTTCTGCACATTTCCTTCCCCCTCAAGTCTTTATGTTTTGTGAGGCAATACTTACCACTCATTATCTTATTGTACCATCTGTATTTTTTTATTGTGAAAGAGAATATCATCAAAAAACATGAGCATTTCAATATACAAGAAGTCCAGAAAATGTGGACTATATATGAAATATGAATCTATTACATATAGCTTGCTTTATAATATATTAGATTTAATATGTTAGTACTGATATTACCTACTTTGCCTTCTCTTCTGAGCTTTCTTCAGCTATCTTCTGTGTAATTTTAATTTTTAAATTATTCTCTCTTGCTTTTTCTGTCTCTGTCTCTGTCTCTCCCTCTTTGTCTGTCTCTGTGAGTGTCTCTCTCTCTCTTTTTCTCTCTTTCTTTCTCTGCCTCTCTCTCTTTCTGTCTCCCTCTCTCTTTCACTGACCACATACCTATGTGATCTTCAGCACTTAAACTTCCTGATCCCCATTCTCCTCTCCTGTAAAATCAAGGTTTCAAACAAGATAGCCCCTAAGGTTTCTTTCAACTTTACCTCTCTCATCCTCTGATCCTAATAATTCAACCAATATTTGTACAAAAAGTTTTTTTTTAATTTTAAGTAACTGAAATTGTCTCCTTTATCTTTTAAAATCCTATATTAAATATATATGATTAAAGTCTAAAACCCAAAATCTATAGGAAATTGACAGAGACCTATAATAAGAGGTCTATTAATATAATATAATATAATAAATATAATATAAATAGCTATAATAAGAGCTATTTCCTGACAGAAACAAGTGGTCAAAAAATGTAAACAAATAGGTTCAAAAGAAGTAAGTTATCAATAACCACTGGGAAAATTCTTCAAAAATAATGATCAAGTCAATAAATATTTGTTAAGCACCTATTATGTGTCAAGCATTAATCATAGAATTATAAAGTAAAATAACCCTGAGGGAGAATCACTCACTGTCAAATTAGCAAAGGTGACAAAAGATAAGAAAGTTCTTTCCTGGAGAAATTTGGGGAAGAAATTCAAACTAATTGAAGGTAGAGCTGTGAATTTGTTATATTAATTTGGGGGGAAATCAGAATTATTCAAATTTAGATCCTGGTATTCTCCCCACAGGCAGGGTCAGATTACAGAAATTAAATGCATAATCCACTAGAAACATAATTTTGGATCTCCAGGGAATGACTGGACTCATCCTAGAGAGATGAGTGTAGTGAAGAGAGTTGTGAAGCTGAACTAGCCAGCTGGAACCTTGACTTCTCCTTCAGGTGCTAGTCCCACTGCCATGGGGAAGTGCTCTAATCTCTGGGGAATCTGGAACTGAACAAGGAAATTTGGGAAAGAAAAACAAAGGTGTGATGGCGTGCAGTGATCAATGTGGTAGTAAGTTTTACCCACTGGAGGGAGCAGCAGCGGTGATCAGACTTGAAGAAGGGCCTAACATTTGGAGAACTTTCTTTTCTTGGGGAATCCATATATCAACAGTTCTTGTTTCTATCTCTCACCCAATCCACACCCTCCTTCCCTTTCCTCCTCTTTATCTACTTAGAGCTAATAACAAACCATCTTTCCTATTTTCTTATTTTTTCCCATCCCATAATAGTTTGTAAATTTAGTTCTATTTTTATAAATGAACATGTGATAAAACTCCTCTAATGTACACAAGAAATAGATAGGTCAGCATTGGGTTATAAAATTACCCTACTTAAAACTGTCATGATGATCAGCTTAACATGGGCAGTGGAGAAAATGGAACTCCTGGTACCAAGAAAGCAAGCTTTATCAGATCAAATATGAAATACTAATTCCCTACCTGCTAGAAATGCTTCAGTGCAAATGTCACTGACTAATAAAATGGGCAAACCACAAGAGCACATGAAAAAAGACTGAAGACATGAATAGTTTCATTATGTGCCAATAAAATATAGCAAAACTGGAAACATCTCATCAGTTATAGCCAAGGACTTCATCAGCTCCAAATCACACAACCATCTATTTCTGAATGATGCAGGGAAATCACAAAAATAAATAAAATAAAAATGAGCTTCATATATATGTCTCTATTAGACAAAATAAGAGATGTAATCAAGAAAGTAATAAATTCTGAAAAGGGAAAAGTTAGAGCCTCTGAAGTCATTGAAAATGTTCACTTAATACAAATTCCAGAAATTATACTTAATAATGAAACATGAGAAAAACAGCATCAAATTCTCCAGTGATTTTTAAAAAGGAGATGGGCACAATGAGCCTGTGATTCCAAAATACTCTTTTCAAGTGTGATGGAAAAAATCCAAGTAGCAGACCAATTATGCCAAAATAGTTATTCAGATAGCTGGGATCTGCTACAACCATTATGAATCATCATTTGTACAGATTCTCTAACAGTATTTGGGAGAAAGTGTAAAACTATGTCAGGGCCTGCACATAATAGTTTATGTAGCAATTTTTGCCAAGGTTAAGAGCCAGAGGAAAAACATGGAAATAACAATTAATATCTGTTAGGAAAAAATATTAAACTCCACCTTGGCAGAAGTGATTTGAGAGAGCAATTGGATGTCTGTGCAAAGGCATCAGAAAATTATAACATCTACCTGGTATATCCAGTGGAAAACTCGCACATCATATTGCTCAATTAAAGGCAACAAGAAGAAATATGAGGAAAGGAATCCTGGATTAACTTGATCAACAGTTGAAAGTAAAAGTAAAAAAGTTAAGGTCAGATAAGAAGTAAAAGTAACTTAAAAAACAAAATATACAATTTAACATCAAACAGAAACTTTACCGCAGAAATTTGAGAAGCAAAGAAATCACAAGAGAGAGAGAGACCTCTGAAGAAAGAGGACACAGAAAATTTCTGGGCAATGAGAGGCAACAAGTCAGAGTGGACAGAGGGCTGACCTGGAAGCTAAGAAGACCTAAGTTGAGTTCCACTTCTGATAAATACTGACTGTTTAACCTTGAACAACACACTTGTCCTCAATGTTGTAGGCCCTCTGAGATTATGGGTTACACAGAAAATGCTCATCTGTATTGGTAAAGGGAATTTGCTGATGCCAGAGCACAAGTCTAATGCTTGAATAAAGGATGTCATTAAAGAGATGCATAAGCAAGGCAAAAATGGATACATGAAGAGAATATAAAAGGTCACCTATAATCTAGTAAGGCAGTAAGTAGCATAAACTTGGATCTTAACTCAAAATCCAGGGTTCTTTCTCCCTTAACCTACTACCTCTGGTGAAGGCTAGAAGGAAATTATAAATTGACAAAGAGGGGAAATTATATTACTGCTGTATGCTCAGATTTTTGGTTACATCACTCCCAAATGAAAATCATGATTGATAAAAATATATGAGGTGCAAATGTAGAGCTCAGTGTACCCTAGAAGTGCAATTATAATGCATAAATGTATGAAACCATTTGTAGTGAGAGAAGCTGTTTACTTGATCTGATTTCTTTACATTGTTTATTCAATTTACTTCTCTATAAAATGGGCATTATAATATACTAACTGTGACTCCTCACAGGGCTGGTAGGAGGTACAGTTAATTAACATTTGCCAAAAGCTCTAAAGTCCTCAGCTAAAAGTATTTTATGACTCCAAAGTGCCATTACTGTGTCTGCAAAAGTAGAGTAGTCTAGGCACTCTGTTTGCACTGGGAAATGAAAGGACATAAAGAATGGGAACACATGGAAAGCATTATAAATGCTGCAAACCTTGGGAGCTCTTAGTTTTTTCAGATTTTACAGATACTCATTCGAACACAAATTTTGAGAGATTATTTAAAACAAAGCTGGGATGGCTTCTGAATTATGGAACAATTTCATAGAGTTACAACTCAATTGCTGACAGGAAGCAATCTCCTACCTTTAATAGTGCGGTGAACATTTTCAAAATCAGCTCAGTGAAGTTGTTGCTGTGATGGTGTTAATTTAATGGTTAATTTAATCTTAAATATGCACAGCAATGCAGTGCTATTGATCAAAAAACAGCCAGTGGGCTAATCAGGTCTTTTGCCTTGGATAATGCTATATTTGTAAGCTACTTGTTAAATGCATACATAATCATAACTGCTTGTCTTACATTTCATATATATGTGACATATCCATGTCATCCATAGTAATATGTCCTTACTAAGAGTCACCCCAACTTTTTGAGACCATAAAATATCTTTGCACAAATTTAAAAACAAACTAATGTAAAACTTTCAACCTCTGTATGTATTTAATAAATACTTTTGGATTCATTCATCTATTATTTTAGAATAAATATGAAGGTTAATCCATGAAATAGCATTTTATTTAAATAATGGAATTGGGAGAGGGATAGGAGGAAAAGTGGATTTTTTTCCTCTATATTTTATGAAGAAAGATAACAACAGGTAACAAATAACAAGCAGCTATGTAAGTACTAATGTGCCAAGAACTGCACTAAGCATTGGGGATACAAATTAAAGCAAAATGAAAGGCCCTGCAGACTCTCAGGGAGAGTAATCTCTAACAGGGAAACACAATATAAAAAAGGGAGCTGAAAATGGGGACTGGGGCATGAATAAAAATACCCACGTAATGACATGGTGTCGATATCTAGAAAGTCAGAAGTACAGGCAGAAAAGGAATGAAGTTTTTCACTGTCTGGGCCCCTCTCCAAAATGGAGGCCCTGGGAGAAACTCACCAGTGGGAGAAGGGGGCCAGCATGACAGATGGATATTTCAGGATGAGGAGGCTAAAAGTACTGAGAGAGGTTCCAAGGTAAAATTACAGCAGAGGCGTGGTGTTGAAGTCTAGAAAGTCAGAAGTACAGCCAAAAGGGAAATGAGGATTGGCCAAATAAATTCAAGTCAAAAAAAGAAACTTAAATATTAATTTATTAATATTAAAATGATTAAAAATAAAAGTAATTCCAACTTGCAAAAGAAATATAAGGCAGTGTGGAGTAATGGACAGAGGTAACCTCCTAGTCAAAAAGATTTGGATTCAAATCCTGTCTCTCACCCTGAACAAGTTACTTAACTATTCAGTTCTTCCAAGTAGCAGTCTAAGAATATAAATCGTAGAAAATTTGTCAGTCTGGATTGGGAGAGAAACCTTCCTCAGAGGGGATTCCCTAAGCTAATAAAATTATAGGTCCAGTTAAAACAAAATGTGTGTGAACCAAAATCAAGGGATATAGCAAGGTTTAATGGAAAGAACTGAAAACTGACATGAGGACGGAAGAGAAGGGAATAACCATTTATATATTATCTACTCTGTGTCAGGTAGTGCACTAAGTCTTTTGCAAATATCATTTCACTTGATCTTCACAACAGCTCTTCATCATAGGTTCTATTATTATCCCCATTTTACAGCTGAGGAATCTGAAACACAAAGAAGTTTAAGTGACAAGTGACTGCTTAGAGTCACACAGGTAGCAAGTGTCTGAATCCAAATTTGAACCCAAGTCTTCTTGACTCTAGGCCCAGCACTCTATTCACTTCACCACCTAGGCAGCCTGGTTTTTACTCTTAGCACTGACATACTTAGTGTGTAACCATGTCATTTAACTTCCATAAACTTCATTTTCATCATCTATATAAAGTGGATGACAATACTTGCATTATTTGCCTCAAAAGATTGTTACAAGAAAAGTGGCATACAGGCCTTCCTGCCAAGATGGAAGCAGGCATCTCTGTCATTATATAGGTATGTAGTAACATGTAGTAGGTATTACAACAAAAACTTGAAAATCACAACAGATCAAGAAATTCATTGAGAAACTATGGTAAGTGACTTCTGCCCCAGGATAACATAAAGAGTCAGCCAGAAGCCCAAGGACAATTGCAAAATGGGCCATCATCAAAGAAAAGCCAGTGCCAGCATAGGCAAATAAATTAGTAAACATTATGCCAGTCTGACTAGAGACATATGAAGGCAGAGAAGATAAAGGGCTCTCTGAGGAAGCACCAGTATAATCAGAGCCCCACCACAGGGGCACTAGAAATGGCTATGAGTGGTAAGAACCAGTATTGGTGTGGCAGTGTTCAGACAGGGACAACAAAATTAGAAGAAACTGAAATCAATGATTCCAAGAGATAGCAAAAAATATTATAACTAGTCAAAAAAACGAAAAGATAAAGAATATTTTAAAAATAAATTTTTAATAACTGTCCTGAAAAAGACATCAAGAAAAAATTTAATAATCATTTCATTCTCTGAAAACCATGATTTTTAAAAACCTGGACACTATATTTCAGGAAATCATAAATGAAAACTACTCAGATATATTAGAACCAGATGGCAGTGTGAAGATAGAAAGAATCCACTGATTACTTTCTGAAAGAAAACCTAAAGGAAAAAGTCCCAAAAATATTGTAGTCAAAATTCAAAACTTCCATCTCAATGAAAAAATATTAGAGTAAATAGAAAGGAGTTGAAGTACCAAGGAACCTTAATTAGAATCACACAAAACCTGACAGGTTCTAGTATAAATTAGAAGAAATCCTGAAATGCAATATTCCAAAAGAAAAAAGATATGGGTTTGCAATCAAGAATAAGCTATTTTGCAAAGCTGAATATAATACTTAAGGGGAAAAATGTATCTTTCATGAAATAAAGAACTTTCAAGCATATCTGATGAAAAAGATCAGGGCTGAGGAGAAACTATGAAATGCTTAACAAGAGTCAAGAGAAACTTAGAAAGGTAAATGTATTTGAGCAATTGGAAATGATTGTACCTTCATTCAGTACCAATATTCCAAATGAGGGAGAAGAAACATGTGTCCCTTCAGAACCTTAATGTCTTTAAAGTGGATTGAGGGAGTTAAACAAGAAAAATAGAGGAGCTAAGGGCAGATTGGTTCTGTTCAAAGGGAGGGTAAAAAGAATATATTAGTATAGAAAAAAGGAAGAAGGAAGGTAGAATTTTATATTTTTTTACATAATTGGAGTAAATGAGGGCTATACAAACATGGAATAAGAGGAAGCGGGTAGCAGTTACCAAATGAACTTTATCCTCCAGAGGACTTATGATAAAGAATCTTACTCACTTCCTGACAGAGAGACGATGGACTCAAGGCACATGGAGATGCATTTCAGACATGACTACTGTGTAAATTTGTTTTGCTCCACTATGCTGATTTGTTACAATGAGTTTTATTCCCCTCCATTTTTAACTGGGGAAAAGGACTCTGGGATGAGGAGGTTGGCAATAGTGATCCCTCCACACACATTTTTTTTTTGCACAAAAGAGCCAAGAAGGGAGTTTAAAAAGTAAACACAAACAAGTAGGATAATTTTGAAAGTAACATGTAGAATTTATTATATACCTTTTTCTAAAGTAAATGATAATGAAATGGAGTCGCAATTTCACATCCAATTTTCTTTTACATGTTCTACCATGTATATGTAAATGTTCTTTCTTTAAAAACATTAATGTAAGTTCAGAATTTTTTAATTAAAAAATTGCTATGTAAATATTTGGGAATTATTATTACAAATAATGTTTCAATATTTAAAATATCTATAAGTTTACTTTTGTAGATACTCCCTCAACTCATTCAGGCTGCAACTTTCCTGAACTTAGTCATTGTGATTAGTTGTAGCTAAAAATAATAATAATAAAATTTTTAAAAATCATTACTTTATGTCCAGTCTTTTGATGGTAAACCTCCCTGAAATTAGTTGTATTTGTCCATTTGAATGCACTCCAATACTCATCTTGGCATGGAAGTATGGGTCCTCAGAATCTATGCTTTTTGAGCATAAGCCCTGGTATATATTCTCTAGCCAGACTAGAAAGGCTTCAATGATGGTATCAGCAATATTGTCAGCTTTCTGAGCACCAGTATGATTTAAGTTAGGAGAGAGTTCTCTCCAACAAGCTTTCAGGCTGGTTGACTATGGAAGCTTATGATGTAAAGAAAAATGCAAAATGGCCCTGATTCCTGTCTCCTTTCACTTCTGAAGTCATGGTGGTAAAGAAGCAGAGAAAAGGGTAAAAGGTGCCAAGAATCATCCAGATTTCATTTCCTGGTACACTTAATGTGAGATCCTAGTCCAATGACCAGAGGGAACATTTAGAGGAAATGAATCACATCAATCTTTACATTTCTCACCATAAATGAAACCAAAAATATAAAAAGAAACTGCAGCTAAATGGAAGGATAGCTTCCAGATTCTCTTTACAAAGACAAATAAAAGTTGGCAGGATGGGTTTTACTGTGTACCTAAAGGCAATTAAAAAAATCATTTCATGGGATATTTGGCCATTTCACACTGTAGTATTCATTAAGTATTTACAAAAGGACCACAGTGAAAATAATTGCAGTATACTTGCTAACATCTGTTGCAGAGAAGGAAGAGGTACGGAAAGTCTTCAAAGAACTTGGTAAGATCCTCCAACCTAAATAAGCATGTACTTTGATACTCAGTGACTTTAAAGGGTGAGAATAAACAAGGGCAGAGAAAAATATGTTGGAGGAAAAAAGAGATCGAGATTAAGGAATCAGAGAGGCCACAAAGGTTTCAAGACTACACAGAAGCCTTATGCCTATAAATCATGAATATTTACTCCAAAAAGAGAATCAGAATGGTATGAGCATGGTAAATCCTGAATAACATCACAGAAAAAGAAATTGATTTTATTTTAATATGCAGGAAACAACTTGTTATAGATTCATTCCTGAATCAGCTATCTCTGTACAGTCAGACCACTGACTTGTTTGAGCAAAGATCAAAACTACTACAAAGCTAGAGAAAAAAAAGAATTTTAAAAAAGAAGACAGGCTATGTTGTAAAACAACTCCAATGTGGCCTAATTAAACAAGTCTTCCCATGTACATAAAAAAATTTAAGAATATTTTGGACATGCATAGAGGACACACTTGATGAGAACAATAGGAAGAAATAGACTATATTCACAAGCAGTACTTCAGAATTGGTCCCATATTTACCATCACATAATTGGCTGAAAGATAAAGATAATACAAGATCCTATGTGATTATAAAAACCATATTCAATTTGTTAGAGCAAAATGCCCTCATAAAAGTTCTTCAACAAGGTGACTCCCACGCATGAGTCAAAATCACATCAGAGTCTATGAAAAACAGAAATAACTTGTCTAATGACTTTCAGATCATAAATATCAAGAGACACATAAAACAGGAAGACACATGCTTACCAAAGGTTATTATTGTCATGGAGGAAATCTAGCACAAATTCCAAGCAGAAGGCATAGAGATCAACAGTGAGGTTGTGCAGATGTTCCTTTTTGCGGAGGTCATAATGTTAATTACATTAAATCTTAAAATATAGCAGATCCTCTGAAACCCTGAGGGTCTTCCCCTCCCAGACTGATTTTTTTAACTAGGTAAAGAGGCTATTCTCTGCCTCATTTCTTACCCACCCTTAATCACTGAACGGGCACTGCCTCAGTCAAACCAAGACCTGTTAAAGACCTTAGCTTAAAAAAAGTCAAGGTCTCCCACTGCATCCAAGGCCATTTCCAGTCATCTGATTCTGTATCTCACCACTGGACCCAGATGGCTCAAGGCTGGTAACTTTGCACAGCCCTCCCTCACTTAAGTCTAGTTCACCTGCATGTCATGGAATCACTTCCCTGATGTCATGGTCCTCTTCAAGAATGAAGGACAAACAACAAAAAGAAACAACAGCATACCCTTTTAAATGAAATAAACAACCTCTGAAGGGAGTGTGGCCTAAATATTCACACAGTAAAATAACTAAGTAGATGAAGAATGCCTATTGTCTATGCTATAGTGTGTAATTAGAATGACGACCTAGAGAACCCATATAATCAGAATGTTTATCTTTGTCAGAATGTTCAAATGGATAATGATTACAATTCAACATTCAACAGGAGGAAAAGGGAGAGCTAAGTTGCTATTAAAATTTTTGAAAGTTTTTTAGTGATCCCAAACCTCTCTCAGAAGATATTTTTAATATCTTCTTTAATATATTTAATATCTAATAATATCTTTAATATTAATATCAATCAATCAATATTTGTTAAGCATTTACTATGTGTCAAACAGTATGCTAAGTGCTGGGAATACAATGAGACAAAAGATGACCCTTGTCCTCAAGGATCTTACAATCTAAATTTAAGTTGTTTCAGGGTTGGTTTCTAAAATAAGGCCCAATCTCTGCTACAGAATTTTAGAAGAAAATGTCTGGTTCAGCAGTTTCCCTACACTAAATGAATATAAAGTATCTCAATGGATCACTTTAGCTGATGAACTGCATCTTTACCAAACTCAGGCAAGCTTTTATGACACTAATCAAAGATACTTCACTTTCATGTTCCACTAGCCCAGCAAACCTGTATCCGCAGTACTCTAGGGGTAGTGGATTTCTTATTCTGTCTTACTCAATCATAACTGCATCTCAAGTATTACTCAATTAGATGTTTCAAAAGATCTATTTCTGTTTCAAAAAGATCTGTTTCAAAAGATCAAAAGATCTTACTGATACAGGTACCCCCTCCAATACTGTAGATAGCAGCTAACCAAAACATTCTCATCCTATAAGAATCTGTCCATATCCTCTCAAGAAATTGTCCATCGAATTATTCAAAGTTCTTGAAAGTGCATGAGTATCAATGAAGCATTCAGTTTGCCAATCAATGATTTCTTGCTCTCCCTACATGAGTAGTTCATCTACTTTTCCATGTATACAACCCTTTGATAATGTATTTTATGTCACTTTTCCTGAAGAGAAGTAAAATAACTTTGTAGACAATTTTTAGTATCCCCTCAAATAGTTCCTGAAGATAAAAGGTTACTTTTTGCCTGACAATCATAGATCTGATTTTCCTTTTTCTTTTCTATCACAAAATCAAAGTTAAATTTATTTTGTAAATTACAATCCATTAGATATAGTAATATGTTATATGATAAATCCTTATAGCTATGTGACCTTGCCAAAATCACTTTCCTTTTTTCATCTGTAAAATAAGATTGGACCAGGTGATCCTAAAGGGCCTTTCCTGCTAAATATCTTATAATTATAACATTTAGTGAAGGATACACTGTGCCTGATCTTTGTTAATCTTTTGCATGAACTTTAGACCTCCTGTCTCGCTCTATCTTATACTACAACCGCATTGATTTCTGCTTATTTACCTGGTTTTAACCACAAAACTACTTGGTATTTGTGAATTTCCTGGCTATTGTGTATGAGTGAAGACCATGGAATACATCCAAGGGGAACATGACTTGAATCCAAGGGGTATGTGATCAACTAATGAGACAGTGGAACAATCGATCACATTCTACCCTTCCCCTGCATTACTTGTGGTTTTGTCTCCAACACAACTGCCTTACTCCCCTCAAAATTCCTCAAATCTCCCTATCACCCGGCTTGTCCATTGGGAAAATTTTATAGATAAACTCAGATACTCTCAGAAGTTACCTAGGCAAAGTCCCCTGCACTAGCACCTAACCCCCAACACAATAAAAACAGGCTCCATATTCCACTGAGGGCAATGACCAGTGAGAATTTGGGTATGGGAAAAAAATGAGTAGCAGAGTATGAGCAAGCATGGATGTGTTACAAGTGTATCCCCTCTCCCAGCCCCCATCTTTCTTCTGGACTTCCCTATTTCTGTTGAGGGTACCATAGTACCGCCAGTCATACAAGTTGACCACCTAGGAATTATCCTTGAACAGCACCATTATGATAATTAGTCCATTTTGAGCCTAAGGTCAAAAGCCTAAGTAAGTCTTAAGGTCCACTTTGTCAGCTTTAGGGAGTTTACATTAGATGAAAGGTTTTTAGTTCAGTCATAATCATTCCGTGTCCCCAATTACCAAAAATTCCTAAACCTGGGCAGAGGTTTTATATATACAAGCCCTGTTCAAACTCAATTTTGATATTTTATTTAATTTTTTAAAAGCATTTGTACCAAGTCAAGGCAATAGAGTCAAACATGATAGTTGTGGTCCCACAACTTTATTGAATCAATTCCAGTCTTGTTCTTTCAACCTCCACAGACCTCCATACCTCTCTATATGTTCCCTTCTCACTACTCACATAGCACCACCCCACTTCAAGTCTTCATCACCCCTCCTTTACTAGTGCAATAATTTGCTAACTGGTGTCCCTGTCTTCAGTCTCTTCCCTCTTAAATTCAACCTCCACACAGATGTCAATGTGATTTTCAGCACTAGGCTAAACCTGTCCCTTACTCAGCAAATTCCAGTGGTTCCATATTGACTTTAGGATCAATATTATTTAATCTTCATTTCATCTTTTATTATTTTTTCTTATTTTTGTATGTTTTATAGCATATATAATTATTAACATATGATTCATTGAATTTCTATTTTTTAAACTTTTATTTTATTTTTTCAATCATCAAGCATTTATTTTCTTACTGTCCCCCTCCCTCACCAACAAATTAAAGAGAAAAACAAAAAAAGGAGACAAATAAAATCTTTGTAACCAATAGATGTTGGCAAACAAGACACATTCCAACACTGATCACCTCCAAAAATATATCTCATTTTGCATCCTGAACCCATTACCTGTCAAGAAGAAAGTAGCATGTTTCATCCATCCTATGTATTTCAATACATGAAGTATCCTAATATTCTTTGTCTTTTCATTTTCATTTACTATTTCTCATCTGATTGTAGCTAATGTGTACTCTATTCTTCTGCTTCTGCTTTTTACATTTTACAGTATTGATTAAAGGTCTTTACATCATAATTTTTTTTCTTTTCTATACAATATTTCATTGTATTCCCCATGTTTTCAGTCAGAGGGTGATAGATTTTGAGATTGAAGGGATCTCAGAGGTCATGTAGTCCAGTGGGTGTCGAACTCAAACAGAAATAAGGGCCACTAAACCCTGATGAAAAGACTAGAGCTGAATAGAAAATTTGACTTTCAAATACAAGACTCAAGAGAAGCATGAAAAGGGAAATAGAAAAGAGAAATCACAAGAGACTTAATAAAATTGAACTGTTTACAGTACTACATGGAAAGATGATATTTGTAACTCATGAGACCTTTCTCAGTATTAGGGTAGTTGGAGAGAGTATAAATAGACAGAGGGCACAGGGTGAGTTGAATATGAAGGGATGATATCTTAAAAAATTAAGTTAAGGGGTGAGAGAGGATTGTACTGGGAGAAGGAGAAAGGGAGAGGTAGAATGAAGTAAATTCTCTCACATAAAGGAGGGAAGAAAAAGCTTTTCCATGGAGCAGAAGAGGAGGAAGGTGAGAGGGAATGAATGAATCTTACTTTCATTGGATTTGGCTTAAGGAGGGAATAACATACACACTCAATTGGGTATAAAAATTTATCTACAGGATAATACAGGAAAATAGGGGGAAGGAGATAAGAGAGGGAGGATGATACAAGGGAGGGTAGATTGGGGGAGGGGGTAATCAGAAGCAAACACTTCTGAGGAGGGACAGGGTCAAAGGAGAAAATAGAATAAATGAGGGGTGGGATAGGATGAAGGGAAATAGCTAGTTTTTTACAACATGGCTATTATGGAAGTTTTTTGCATGATAACACATGTATAACCAGTATCAAGTTGCTTGCCTTCTCAATAAGGGTTGGTGGGCAGGGAGGAAGGGAGAGAATGTGGAACCCAAAGTTTTAAAAATGAATGTTAAAAATGTTTTTTACATGCAACTGGGAAATAAGATATACAGGTAATGGTGTATAGAAATCTATCCTACCCTACAGGAAAATAGAAGAGGAAGGGGATAAGAGAAGCAGAGTGGTGATAGAAGGGAGGGCAAATCAGAGGAAGGGGTATTCAGAGTGTGTGACATCTTGGGTTGAGGGGGAGGAATGGAGAGAAAAATTGGAACTCAAGATCTTGTGAAGGTGAATGTTGTAAAATGGAAATGAATTAATTAATTAAAAAAACAAAAAATAAAGTGTATAATAAAATAAACATGGAACTTTCAAAAAAAGAAAACCACATATTTTCTATGTATTGTATCTATTATATTTTTATTTATTTCATTAACTATTTCCTAATTACATTTTTATCTGGTTCCACTGAACTGAGAGGAAGTGTTATAGGCTGTTTGACACCTCTGACCTAACCCAAACTCATCACTTTACTTCTGAGGATACTAAGTCCTATGGAGGTTAAACTTGCCCAAAATGATACAAGAAATAAGTAACATACCACAGTATATTTAACCACTCCCCTACTGCTTGACATTTGGATTGTTTCCAGTTTTTCACAATTTCATAAATTTGTTAAGAAAGCTTTGAACAGATAGTTCTTTTATTTTTTTTAAATAACACTTTCAGAGTTCATGTGCAATAATAGATTTATTGGGATTAAAATAAATTTTAATGTGAATAAACTTTATGCAAAACTGATTTTTGTTTTTAGGACCATTGATGATGAAGTCATTGTATGAAATCAATGAAAATAAAGTGAGTTTTTCTATTCATTATATTTAATAAGACTCATGGAGAGACACAAGGAAGCAGATTAATATTTGTCCTGTGAAAAATATTGGTTTTAATATACCAGAATTCTTTCTTCAACTATCCGTAGTCTCTTTTTCTTCTTACACAATAATAAATATACCCCGTTGTACCCATTTTTTAAAAGAATGAAAGAAAAAGGAAATAATTTCCCATATCCCTAGAGCAACTAGAACAAGCATTATTATATTGCTGATATGAATGTATTTTTCAAAATCTAAAAGTCCGAAGATCTAGCAAGTTAAGATGAAAGGATTAAAGGTCTCTGTTCATTTTTCAAAGCCCTTTTCAAAACCACTTTAATTGATCATGTTCACTAAATGATCTTATTGTTGCTTTAATGGCACTTTATGGTGCCTGGGTACCCCCATTTAGAAACAAATTCATGAAATAGACAAATGACTCAAAAACATTACAAAGGTAGCCTTCACATATTTAAAATTTGAGTTGTTTCCAGGAAAAATATGCAAGTAGAGCTAAAGTCAAGTTTACTGCTAATTCATAGTTTTATCTAAGGTCATTTCAAAGACATGCATTATTTTAATATGGGCCAAGGATCATTTTGCTATACTTTGCTTAGGATAGAAAATTATCAAAGATTTTAATCATGAGAATGGCAATGTATAATGCACTAAGGAGTCTCAAATTCCTTTTTCCCAAAATGTTATAATTGCCCACAATCTGAGAGTTGAAATGGACCATCTAATCTAATCTGTACCTGAAAAAAAATCTATTCTATAAAACAAGGGGTAATCAAATCTTTACTTAAAAGCTTTGGAAACACAAATATGGTACTCATACCTAAACCAGGAAGAGTCAAAATAGAGAGAGAAAATTATAGACCAATTTCCCTAATAAATACTGATGTAAAAATTTTAAATAAAATACTAGCAAAGAGATTACAGCAATTTATCACCAGCATAATACACTATGATCAGGTGGGATTTATACTAGGAATGCAGGGCTGGTTCAATATAAGGAAAATTATCAGCATGATTGACCATACCAATAACAAAAATCATATGATTGTCCCCATAGGTGGAGAAAAGGTTTTTGATGAAATACAACACCCATTTCCATTAAAAACACTAGACAGCATAGTAATAAATGGAGTTTTCCTTAAAATGATAAGTAGCATGTATATAAAACCATCAGCAAGCATTATATGTAATGGGAATAAGCTAGAAATTTTCCCAATAAGATCATGGGTGAAACAAGGATGTCCATTATTGCCACTATCATTCAATATTGTACTAGCAATGTTAACTTTAGCAATAAGAAAAGAAAAAGAAATTGGAGGAATTTGAATTGGCAATGAGGAAACAAAACTATCATTCTTTCCAGATGATATGATGGCATACCTAAAGAATCCTAAAGAATCAACTAAAAAACTACTTGAAATAATGAATAACTTTATCAAAGTTGCAGGATATAAAAAATCCACATAAATCACTGGCATTTCTATAGACTACTAACAAAACCCAGCAACAAGAGATAGAAAGAGAAATTCCATTTAAAATAACTGTAGACAATATAAAGTACTTCAGAATCTACCTGCCAAGACAAACTCAGGAACTATATGAACACAATTACAAAACACTTTCCACACAAATAAAATCAGATCTAAACAATTGGAAAAAGATCAATTGCTCATGGGGAGGCTGAGCTAACATAATAAAAATTACAATTCTACCTAAATTAATTTACTTATTCAGTGTCATACCAATCAAACTACCAAAAATTATTTCATAGAGCTACAAAAAATAATAACAATTCATCTGGAAGAACAAAAGGTCAAGCATATCAAGGGAATTAATGAAAAGAAATGCAAAGGAAGGTGGCCTAGCATACCAGATCTAAAACTATATTACAAAGCAGAAATTATCAAAGCTATTTGGTACTGGCTAAGGAATAGAGCATGAATCAGTGTAATAGATTAGGTACCCAAGACACAGTAGTAAATGACTTTAGTAATCTATTGTTTGACAAACCCCAAAATTCCAGCTTCTGGGATAAGAACTCACAAAAACTGTTGGGAAAACTGGAAAACAGCATGGCAGAAACTAGGCATAGACCAACATTTCACACCATATGCCAAAATATGATCAAATTGGATACATAATTTACACATAAAGGGTGATACCATAAGGTAATTAGGAGAGCAAAGAATAGTTTATTTGTCAGATCTATGGAGAAGGGAAGAATTTATGACCAAACAAGAGATAGGGAACATTATAAAATGCAGAATTGTGATTACATTAAATTAAAAAGTTTTTGCACAAACAAAACCAACACAACCAAGATTAGAAGGAAAGCAGAAAGCTGGAAAACAATTTTTATAGACAGTATTTCGGATAAAGGCCTCATTTCTAAAGTATATAGAAAACTGAGTCAAATTTATAAGAATATAAGACATTCCCCAACTGATAAATGCTCAAAAGATATGAACAGGCAGTTTTCAAAGGAAGAAATTAAAGCTATCTATAGTCATGTGAAAAAATGTTCTAAATCACTATTGACTAGGAAAATGCAAATTAAAACAACTCTGAGATATGACCTCTTACCTATCAGATTGGCTAATATGACAGAAAAGGAAAACGATAAATGTTGGAGAAGACGTGGGAAAATTGGAACACTATAAGACACTGTTGGTGGTGTTATGAACTGGTCCAACCATTCTGGAGAGCAATTCGGAACTATGCACAAAGGGGTATAAAACTGTGCATACCCTTTGATCTAGCAATACCACTACCAGATCTATATCCCAATGAGACCATAAAAAAGGGGAAAGGACCTACATGTACAAAACTATTTATAGCCACTCTTTTTGTGGTAGCAAAGAATTGGAAATTGAGGGGATGTTCATCAATCGGGGAATGGCTGAAGAAGTTGTGGTACATGAATGTAATGGAATACTATTGTGCTATAAGAAATGATGAGCAGGCTGATTTCAGGGAAAAAAAAGAAAACAGAAAGGACTCATATAATCTGATGCTGAGTGAAGTGAGCAGAATCAGGAGAACATTGTAGACAGTAATAGCAACACTCTACAATGATCAACTATGATTGGCTTAGCCCTTCTCAGCAATACAATGATCTAAGACAATTCCAAAAGACCCATGCTGGAAAATGTTATCTATTTCCAGAGAAAGAACTATGGAGTTCAAATGCAGATTGAAGCATATTATTTTAACTTTTTTTGTTTTTTCTTTCTCGTGGTTTTTCCCTTTTGCTCTGATTCTTCTTTCACACATGACTAATGTGGAAATATGTTTAATATGATTGTACATATATAACCTATATCAGATTGCTTACTGTCTTGGGGAGGGGTGAAAGGAGGGGAGAAAAGGAGGAACTCAAATATAAAAGTCAATATTGAAAATTTTCTTTAAATATAAATGGAAAAAAAAGAAAATACTATTAAGTGAGGAAAAAAACTGGTTTTAACCTCAAAACAAATTGTAAAAGGAAATTCACTACTTGCCTAGGTAGCTTTCTCCCCTTTTAGGTAGCACTAATTGTTAAGAAGTTTCTCATTATATCAAACACTTTTTAAAAAAATTTACAACTTCCACCCATTACTTCTACTTCTTCCCTTTTGGAATGTTCCCCTTCTCTCTCCTCTCCAACCACTTCTTCCACAAATCACTGCCAAGCAGCTCACCACCCTGCTTGCAAATCCACTAATGTTCTCAGTTCTTTTTCAGATATGCTGCTATCCAGCTATGGTATATAACCCTAATGTGTGAGGAGTTATTTTTCCAACCTAAATGCCAAACTTTAAATTAATCCCTATTACATTTTATCTCATTTATTTGGCTTAATGTTCTTTAATGTCAAAAATCTCTTTAAATCCTGACTTGTCCTTCATTGTATTAGCTATATAACATTGTGTCATCTGTAAACTTGATAGGTATACTAACTATACCTTAATCCAAATTATTTTCAAAATTATTAAAAAGCACATATCAATCACAGATTACTGGGGTTCTCTAGTACAGACCTCCTAAACTTATATCAAATCATTAGTGAGTGCCCTTTTATTCTGGTCTTTTAGCCATATCCAAATTCATCTAATAGTATGCTAGTCTAGCCCACAATTTTCCATCCTGTCCATAAAAAAGTAGCATGAGACTTTTATAATTTTTTTCTAAAATTCAAGAATAGAATATCTACAGCATCCCCTGATCAATGACTCCAATAACTTACTCAAAAAAAGGAAATGGAGTTCCTTTGGCATGACCTATTCTTGATGAAGTCATATTGTCTTTTTGTGATTACAGTTTCCTTTTCAAGAAAATTTTCTCTTTTCTAGTCCTGTAGTGACTCTCCAATTTTTCATGAGCTGTCAAAGATTATTAACTATGGCTTAACAATCATATTCACCCCTATTTTTTTTAATACTGTGGACTATAGTGATTATAGTCCCCTTGGTCCCCGGGGGGCAGGGGAGAAATGATGGAACTCATCAAAAACAGGTTCGTTCTTACAATCCCCCTATTATCTTAAGTATCAACCTCTAATTCGTCATTTTTGTTCTGTCCTTTCCAGTTCATAGACCATTCTTCTTAGCAGAGAAAAGAAAGGCACAATAAAAATTGAGCATTACTATGATCTCACTATTATTTCATCAACCAGAGGTAACAGTTCTAATTGTTCTTTGATTCTCCTCTTTTCTCCATAAATACATTTAAAAGACCCTTTTATGGGGTTCTTAACCCTGTTTGCCAATCTCAGCTTATTCTGAGCTTTAATACTTCTGCCATTACTCTTAGGATTCTGTACCATGGTTTTGAATATTTTATCATTAAGTGCTCTTGCTTTTAAAAAAAATCTAATTTGGTGAAATAATTCTCTGCATTCACATCAGTCTCTTTAGACATATTATTCTATTTTTTTCTCCTCATCAGATTTGCTTCTCTTTTGGTTCAGAATTTCATTATTGAGTACTTATTTCTTAGTTTGACTTCCCCATGGAATTTTAGGCTTCTGAATCCTTCCTATTTTTATGTGAAACTTGAAATCTCCTCTCCAAAAATCTGGTGTGAGTGACTATGTTGTTTTCTTATTCTTTGCTGTCATAAACTCTTAGATGGAGTAATCAATTCCCACTCCCCATTCTCTACCAAAGATCCCACCATATCCATCCCAGTGACCATTTTCTTCTTGTTGAGAAGCAGATACAGAAAGACATTCTCTCTTTGGTTCCTCCAGATTTTTAATTTATCATTAAGGCAAGTTTTAAAAAATTGTTAATTGCTCTGCTTTTAGCAAAGAGAGTAGAAGTATGTATAGTTGAAAGCCTCTTCTTTGCAATGTCATTACTTCATTTAAGGCTTATCACTGGCTTCCCAAATTTATGATCTAGTTCTTATGTCTCTTAGGTGACATATTTTACATGTAATGGGATCTGATGCATGCACAGAGCACTGGGACAGCATTTCTTCACATAGAGACACCAAGAAATCTGCTTCCAAGAGAGCCATGATGACTATAGAACTATCATAGACATTCTATGACTGGTTCTCCTTTGCCAACCATATGGTTAAGAAGAGTTTACTTTTTATTGTCTGTGTTGCTGGAGTCTTGTCTCTTCCCCTCTTTCTTTTAATTTGTTTTCTTGGGATGAGCTCACTGAATCATTTGCTCACTATAACCAATGTGAGACATTGTTAAGGGGAGAGTCCTTTGGGCCTTCTCCCTTCTGACACCATGTAAACCTGTGAAATGGACCTCAGTCCTTGGACTCTTTGTTTTTGTTTCCATTGTAAGTGAAGGGGCATCCCCTCAGTTTCCAATTCCTTGCTACCACAAGAAAAATTTATAAAAAGTAAGAGCCACTTCCCAATTGATAAATGATCAAAGGATATGAATAGGCAGTTTTCAGAAGAAGAAATCAAAGCAGTATCATATAAAATCACATATAATATTGTATAAAAGTAAAAAATGTGCTAAATCACTAATTATTAGAGAAATGCAAATTAAAATAACTCTAAGATACCACCATACCCATCAGATTAGCTAACATGACAGAAAAAGAAAATGATAAATGCTGCAGGTGATGTGGAAAAACAGGTACACTAATGCACTATTGGTGGAGCTGTGAACTGATCCAAGAAATCTGGAGATCGATTTGTAACTATGCCCAGAAGGTTATAAACTGTGTATACCCTTTGACCCAGAAATACCACTGCTGTCTTCTGTACCCCAAAAAGATCAAAGAAAAAAGAAAAGGAGCCATATGTACAAAAATGTTTACAGTAGTATTTTTTAAAGGTTAAAAATTTTATACAATATGGAGAATAGGAGAAATTGTGCAGTGACTTGTGGGAAGTGGGCAGTATTTCTCTTTCTGCCATAAGTGAGTGCCTATAATCCATTTTCGAAGTATAGGTTGAGCTGCCTCCTGAAAAAAACAGTAAAGTCACTCAAGGAACACTCCTATGTTCTCCTGGTTGTTAGACTCAATGAAATGTTCCTAAAGGAAACAAAAGTGAGGCATTAATGGGATTAAAAATGATATGTGAGGTGGCACAAAGGGGATTTGGGCCAGGTCAAGAAATTAACTAGTAAATGAGCATTATACAAAGAAAAAATGGGAGGAAAAAGATAGCCATGCACTTAGAACTCAAAAACATAACAAGACCCTTCCTAATGAGAAGAGAACTTAATGATCTGAGCAGGGTAGGTGCTTATACTCAAAAGAATGACTTAGAAGAGCCCCAGTGGCTTTCAGCTGAGAGATTATGCAATAAGGGTCAATGGAAGAAGAGAGGACTTGCAGGACTTGGTAATTCTCTCCTAAGGGCTTTGGAGGAAACTATTCATTGATCTGATAACAGGAGAGAGCTCTGATGTTTTCTGGGGTCACACACCCAAGAAATAACAGAGAACTTCTCATGACTTATCAAAGTGCATGACAAATATTCAGTTAAGATGATTGACACAGGCATAAACGATGATGCCAGCAGAAACTTAAAATGCATTGCCAAAGATGAAAAAATCTTGAACGAGAAAATTAAGGCCAAAAAGGCATAGATTATCTCTCCATTGCATTCTAGTTGCTCACTGAAATCAAGGGTTATAGAAGAGGAAAATGGGTTTGGGAAGTGACGAGCTGGCTAAGAAGGTGGAATACGGAAATGGACCTTGTACTTCTGAAGGGAAAATGCAGCAAAGTAACAGGAAAAGAACATTGGCTCTGGTGTTTGAGAATCTGGTTTCAAAGCCCATAACTGACACTTAACTCCCTGTATGACTCTTGAAAAATCCCTTTACTTCTGTAGACCTCTGTTTCCTTATATGTAAAATGTAGTGGTTGGACAATAGGTATTCTGAGATACCTTCTAGCTCTGAGTCTATGATTGCCATCTAGCATATACTCAGGAGCTACTCTCTACCAACCCCTATATACTGCGACAAGCTATTTCCTCCTCAGGACTCTGGGGGTAACACTGAGGACTTAGGCAGAGTCTAGCTCACAAATCCTGCTCAGAGTACTTTACCCAAGATTATCCATTGATATCAATTAATCAGCCAGGCTTAATTCACTTTTAGAAGGGAGTATTTAATAAACTAGTATAGTCAAAACAGTTCTTACAAAATATCTTCCCAAAAATCTATGAAATATTCTCCTAACAGTACATAGGGGCAACTCACAGCTCCTAGAAATCCTTTTGTTGTAGTCCTCAAGATATTACCCTTTGGTGGAGTATAACTTTTCTGCTGTACTTTTTTAATGGCTTTGAGTCTGCTTTTCCTATCACATGCCATCTGCCCTTACCTCCTGCTGGAAACACTGCAGCCAGATATTATCTCAGGTATGGGAAGAAGTGGAAGATGCCATTACGGAAATCATCAACATTCCTATATATCACAAACAAAACTTTGCAAGAAGAGATAGTGAAAAATAACCCATTTTTAGAGTTATTTTTAACTCTAAGGACAGCTAGGTGGTGCAGTGGTTAGAGCACCAGCCCTGAATTCAAGAAGACCTGAGTTCAAATCTGACCTCAGACACTTGACACTTACTAGCTGTGTGATTCTGAGCAAGTCACTTCACCCCATTGCCTTGCCAAAAAAAAAAAGAAAGAAAGAAAGAAAAAAAAATAACTCTAGACAGTACAAAATACCTGGTATCACACCTACCAAAGTAAACCCAGGAAATATATAAACAAAATTATAAAAAAAAAACTTTTTTATATAAATAAAATCAGATTTAAATAATTGGAGAGACATTAATAATTCACGGGTAGGTAATGCCAACATAACAAAAATGACAATTTTACCCAAACTAATTTACATATTGAATGCCATCCCAATTAAATTACCCAATTTTTTTTTTACTGAATTAGAAGAAATAACCACAAAATTCGCTTGGAAAAATAAAAAGTCAAGAATATCCAAGGAAATATTGAAAAAAAGTGTAAAAGAAGGAGTTTTACAGTACCAGATCTTAAACTACAAGGCGGCAATTATCAAAACTATCTGATACTGGCTAAGAAATAGAAAGGTAGATCAATGAAATAGAGTAGACCTACAATTTACAGCAGCAAATGAACATAAAAACCATGTATTTGACAAGTATAGAGACAAATTTATGGGATAAAAATTCATTATTTGGTCAAAATTGTTGGGAAAACTGGAAAGCAGTTAGACAGAAACTGGGCATGAACCACTGTCTCACACCATTTACCAAAATAAGGTCAAAATAGATACATGACCTAAATATAAAGATAGATTTTACAAGAAAATTAGAAGTACATGGAACATATTACTTATCAGACTTATGGATAGGTGAACAATTTATTAATAAACAAGAGAGAGAGCAAAGTTAGGTTAAAACGGATCACTTTGATTCCATTAGATTAAAAAGTATTTGTACAAATAAAACAAATATAGCCAAGATCAGAAGGAAAGCAGAAAATTGGGGGGAAACTTTATTGACAGTTTATCAAATAAAGGTCTCATATTTAAAATATATAAAGAATTTTGTCAAATCTATAAGAATATGAGTCATTCCCCAAATTGATAAATGGCCAGAGCATATGAACAGGTAGTTTTCTAATGAAAAAATCAAAACAATTTAAAGTCATATAAAATGCTCTAAATCATTGTTGATTGGAGAAATGCAGATTAAAACAACCTTGGGATATCATTTTACACCTACCAGATTGGCCCAAATGATAGATGGAGAAAGTTGTAGATGCTGGAGATCATGTGGAAAAAAATGGAACATTAATTCATTGTTGGTAGAATTGTGAACTGATCCAACAATTTTGGAAAGGAATCTGGAATGATACCTAAAGAGTTATTAAACTATCTATACTCTTTGACCCAGCAATACCACTACTTGGTCTATTTCCAAAGATGATCGGGGAAAATAGAAAAGAATCTATATGTTCTAAAATGTTTATAGCAGCTCTCTTTGTGGTGGCCAAGAACTGAAACTGCAGGGATGCCCATCATTTGAGGAATGGCTAAACAAGTTATGGCATATGATTGTGATAGAATACTGCTATGTTATAAGAAATAATGAGCTCAAAGATCTTAGAAACACATGGAAAGACTTGCATGAAATAATGGAGAAAAATGAGTAGACCCAAGTGAACATTGTTTACAGTAATAATAATACTGTTTTAAGAATGACTTTGACTGAATAAGTTATTTTGTCTACTATAAATACTCAAATTAACTATAAAAGACAAATGAAGAAAGATGCTATCTGCTTCTAGAGAAAGAACTGATAAATAGAAGTATGGATAGAATGATCTTACATATATCTATCTATCTATCTATCTATCTATCTATATATATATATTTGTGTCTAGAGGTAGCCATCACAAGGGATGGAAGGAGAGGGGGTAAAAAGAAATTTACATGATAATTCTGTTGTATATTTGAAAGGAATAGCAAGTTGTGCATAGCAGATTTGCAGTTTCATGTACCATCATATTTTTATTGTACTGTTATGGAAATACTTGTTTTATTTCATAAATTAAAAATAAAATAAAATAAAGATTATGTAAGATAATGTATTAACTGTAGAGGTAACATAATATTAGAGAAGATAAAATGTTATCCTGATTTTCAAAAGAGGGAAGATAATACAGCTTGAAAACCAGTGATTTTAATTTCTGTTCCTGGTGAAATTCTAGAGCAAATTATTAAAGAGATGGTTGGTAATCATTTAGATGAGGAAGTAAGGATTAAAAATAGCTAGCATGGTTCCATCAAGATGGGTTATGTCAGATTAATACAATTTCCTCTTTTGACAGGTAGATAAGAAAGAAGCTGTAGATATAGTTTACTCAGATTTTAGCAAAGTTGTTCATGAATACTTCATATGATTTGTGTAGAAAACATGAGGAGATATTGACCAATTGTAATATAATTAGATGGATTTGGAACTGGTTAGATGACTCAAAATGTGTTTGTTAATAGTTCAATTTCAATATGGCAGAAGGTCATCAGTGGAGTATCCAGGGATCTGTGCTCAAGCCTGTGCTGTCTAATATTTTAGCAATGACTTGAATAAAGGAATAGACAACACACTGATCGAATATGTAGATGACACTAAGTTGGATGACTGAATTAGAATCCATGAATATATTAATAGGCTAGAGGATAAGACTGAATCTAATAAGATGAAATCCAACAGGAATAAATGTAAACACATGCACTTGGGTACCAAAATTTGATTTCGAATACACATACAAGATGAATGAATAAGTGAGGAAAAAAAACAATTAAGGATTTACTATTTCCAAGTGCTGGTGACACAAATACAAAAGTAAAGACAGTTCCTGCCCTGAAGGAGCTTAGATTCTAATAGGAGAGAGGAGAAGAATAATAGTCAGATCCAGACAGTTACACGGTTGGTGAGCAGGGCCATAAGGTAGTAGATTGACACCCCCACTCCCAACCAAAAGCACTGTCCGACATGATTTATTGTTATAGAACCAGAGGGAAGCATGAAGGAAAAGGCATATGTGGTATAAAGGCTGAGATGTTGATAGCTAGAGTATAAGGGGTGAAGTGAAGCATGCTGGCTAACACCTTCCTGAAATAGTGGTCTAGGAGAGACAGTCACCAATCAGAAGAGAGGAGGTCCAGAACAGAAGTTTCTTTTGTGTGACAAGGAAAATGGTGGAGCTGAGGATCACAGGGCTAGACATCAGTTTGTCTGAAAAATATCAAAGGTTTTAATGGACTAAAAACTCAATATGAGTCAGCACTGTGCTAGCTCAGCCCCAAAAACTAATAACATATTGGACTGCATTAAGAGAAAGGGGCAGAACCAGGAGTAAAGAGTAGAAGTTGTAGAGCGAAAAATTAGGTTTGATATCAGAAAAAAAAGCCTTCCTAACAATTAGAGCTGTTCGAAAGTAGAATAGGCTACCCCAAGAGACAGTGGGCTCCCTTTCCTTGGAAACCTTCAGGTAATGGCTGGATGACCATCTCTTGTATACATTGCACTCGGTTGGACTACATGGCCATTTTGATCCCTTCAAGCTCCCAACACTCCTCCTCCACCTACCCCTTTATGTGATTATTCTAAATAAGATATGCCTTTCCTGAGTCATATTCTATCCATTAATGTCATCCTGTCAGGTATGAATAATAACTGTGCAGTAAAATTTACCTCCCCGTATTAGACACTAGTCTAATGCACCTAGCTTGATATCCTTATTATGTTTAACTGCATACAGTCATCTGAAGGCATGGGTTTTGTCAGTTTTCTGTCCTGTCAATTTATGGTAATATCTACTTCTGTTCTTCTTACATTTTAGCTGCTTCTTATGATATCAAGCTTGGTGTGCATAATATAATAGTAAATATACGCAAATATTAATATAGAGATACACACATAATCCTCTCCTCTTCCCCATCCCCCTTTTTTTCTTTTTTGTTAAAAGCCCTTTTGTTTAGATTTGCAAGACTAAAGGAAAATAGTCTTACCAAGTCTTATTAGGTAGGCTCCATGCCTGGCCAACAACTCATAATTGCTGTACTTTTAGCTGTGGTCCAAGAATCCAAATCTATTCTCATACACCTTAACCAGCTGTTCAGTGGCACCATTGATGGTGAAAACACCATCTTTGCCCCTTAGCTCTTTAGTTTCTTGCCCAAGATTTCTTGATCTTTTACAATAATTCCTAGATTTCATCTGACTCTATCATTTGTGTCCATGCAAATCATTAAAAGAGTATAGTAGTCTTTTGATTTGACAGATCCTTGGGATTTGAAATCTTTGGAGATTTTCTTCTAGGAAAGAGAGCAGTCTAAACTTTGAGTACAGATAATAATCACTTGGCTGTGGCGGAAATGAAAACATCATACTCTCTATACAAAAGTTTTCCTACAATTCGTACTAGTGGGAAGTAAAACCTTCAGTCTTTTGATAATTTTGCTTATATCTCCCGTGGAGAACTTGACTGTTATGGAGACACCTAGGCAGTTCGAAGGATAGAGCTCTAAACTGGAGTAAGGAAGACCAGCATTCAAATGCAGCCTCAGACACTTACTAGTTATGTGACACCCTGGGCAAGTCTCTTAAATGTTGTCTACCTTGGTTTCATCATCTGTGAAATGGGGATAATAATAGCACCTACCTCTCAGGGTTGTTGTGAGTCTCAAATGAGACAGTATTTGTAAAAGTGCTCAGCAGAGTGCCTGACACATAGTAGGCCCTTAACAATTGCCTCTTCCCTTCCCTTCCCTTTGATAGAAATATAAGCAATGTGCACTTCATCTAGGTGTGATGGTACTGATATCTATCAACTTTTTCCTCCCTTCCAAACATGGCATAGGCTCAGGCTCCTCCTCCTTCCTCCTTTGACAGGAATTAGCTTTTCCTAAAAGGAGACAAAGCTGGCCAGGGACCTGATTGGCACAGTTTCCCTGACACAGCTTCCTGGCTACCGAAGCGAATAAAAGTGAAATTGTCACTCTCTATATATATATGTCACTTCCATATAGAGATGAGGGGGGCCCAGTACAGGGATATTAAATGTCATTCTATCCCTGTTGCAAATCCTTGCTATGTTAGGACAAAATAAAACTCCTTTTGTTAACTTTCAATGACTTCCAAATGTCTCATTTCATACCAACATCAAACCCAAACTAAGAGTTCTGAAATTAGAGCTACCTCCAACACTAAGTGGTCAATGCAAAATTCCCTCTACTTGAAATATTTTCTGCAAGAAAAACCTACAGTCTTTCGTCATGCTTCTTTGTAGCAAATTTCTCTAGAAAGCAAATATGTTCCATTATATGTATAGAAAGGAGCATAGACTTGAACATCAGTAACCTAAGTCCAATATTCATTCTGCAGGTGAAAAATGTGAAGTAGGCAGCTTCCCATCCTCACTATATCCTCCTAGAATGATGATTCTTTCCTTTGTCTCAATTTTTAAAGCAAATATGTGGTTTTTTTCCACTCCCTCATCCTCTCCTGCTAGTTTCTTAATCTGGCCACTTTATCATCAATGTCTCTGATCTGACATCCCATAGTTCCCTCCCCTATTCCTGTCACAAGAATCTGTTTCTATTGTTTTTATATATTAGACCCAGTCCACTGTACTTCCACCACCCCCCAATACTGAATACCTCATTCCCTCACATTCAATGTGCTACCAAACTTTTCAAGGTGGCAACTAGGTAATCTGACAGGCTAATACTTATTGGTATATACATGAGACAGGTCTAGTGAAAAAAGCTGCCTCCTACTCCTCCCTCAATTAGAGTAAAAGTGCATGATTTTTAGCAGTATGCTAGGAATAATTTCCCTTTTTTGTGGTCAAGCTTAGAAGAATTCTGCTAATAGATATAATTATAAGCCAAGTAGGAGGTGTGGGTACATCAGAGAATCCCAGTTGAACAATATAATTTTAAACTATCAAAGCCTATACTCCATCTAAACCAGACCCTGCAAGGGTTCTATTCATATCTTTAACTTAATACGTATTTTGTGACTTTAGTTAAGAAATGCAACCTCTTCAGGACTCACATAAGGAAATCATAATGACCTCAGTGCTTCCATTCACTACTGCCTCTATGCATGAATTTCTTATTCATTTTAAAAAGAACACATCATAGGAGAGAAAGGAACAAGTAAATTGGGTCCACAATTTATGAAAATATTCTCTACCTAAAACACCTTGCTTGAAAGTAATCTCTTGAATATGAAAATGTGTTTTCATTTACATATGAAGATGACGCTATCAGCCCATCTTCAGATAAGTATATGACCTGAGCTGGAATTCTAGGTATAGTCATGAATTATGTTGAAACAGATACACATGGTTGATTTTTTCCCATAGTTGCCCTCGTCAATCTGTCAATAAGCATGTATTAAACACTATGTTCCAGGCACTGAGCTAAGTACAGTGATTCAAAGAGTGACCAACAGTACACTTTTCTAGTAATACATGAAGGGTTAACAATCCATTTAGTTGTTGGTTATCAAATAGAAATTCTTCTGACCACTGCCATTGCTCCAAGGATCCTATCTGAACCCTGGACCTCACTGTCACTCTCATAATCAGATGTTTTATGGATCATGGAGGTAGCATGACACAATAGAAAGAAAACTAGTTCAGAAATCAGATGACTGAGATTAAAATCCCAACTTTCTTGCTTACTACCTGTGTGACCTTGGGCAAGTCACCTAACCACCCTGAGCCTCAGTTTGCTCCTCTGTAAAATAGGCCTTTGAAGTATCTGGATCTATGATCCAATGATCTAGAAGTAATGATGAGGATTGGTTCAGTAAATCCATCCTATCATGCCACTGGATTTAAAATACTTGACAAAATGCTATGCCCTGATACTTTAACCACAGAAGAAGACATCTTAGTTACCCACAAAGTAAGAACAAGGCCTAAAACCCTACACACCTCTGAGGAAAAACTTTTAGTGCAGAGGTAGGGACAGGGGGCACCTCAGCTTTAGTTTATCCTCCCCACCCCCTCCTTTTGTTGGAGGACAATTTTGGGAGTTTCAAATGATTTAGAGAATTTGGGGGCTTACTGTGTTTCCATTGATGTCCTCTGTCATTCCACAGAACAGCAGTAGCTAATGGCAGTATCTGCACTGAGAGCTAAAGATAGACTTGAGAAGATGAGAATAACAAATTCAAGGATCTACAAAGGGCTCTGAAGAAAATCAACACCATATCTAAGGCGAACATCTAGAGGACTACAGCAAAAGGATTTCTAGTATCTCATAGTTCTCCTTCACTAGATGTGCTCTTGAAACTTGAGCCCACTTGTCTCTAGACCCTGTATGAGCTCGCTGGAGAGTGTTTCACTGAATTGTTTGTTTTTGGAGGGAAAAATATTTGTAGCGGTTGTACTAATTGTCCCATTACAGTAAATACCCCTTCTAAAAGCTAACTAAGCCTGGCTAATTGATATAAACTGATAATCCTCGTGGAAAAGTACATTGATGGGGACTTATGAGCTCCAGGATTAGAAAAACTACCCACCACCACCTCAGGGCTACTCCTAGACTCCTCAGTAGCTATGCTCTGAGGACCAAACTCATAAGTGGTAGTGAGAATTGAAGTAGTAGCTCCAAAGCATGTACTACACAGAGTTAATAAATATAGACCCTCAGGCTAACAATAGAAAGTGTGTGTTTACTGAGAACAAGCCTTTATCCTGAGAAATGAAAATAGCCTATGCTTCAATGCTAATAATATACTCTCAATTTTTTTGATGTTTTTCCTTTCTCTTTAAAAATAATTCTAAAATATTGTAATGGTTTTATGCTTTCTCAATGTCAAGTTAGGCCAGGATACTGACAGGAAAAAAAAACTCTAACACTATAATAACATAGTATGTAATGCCAGTTTTGATTCAACTGTGAGAAGCAATGCATTTTCAGACAGAGAATTCAGAGATCAACTAGAAGAGCAATGACCATCCAGGTACAGCTCATTTAAGTCTTCATGAGGTGAATAGGCCAGGACCCTAAGTTTGACTGCAATGGGTAAAAGTACCCACAGAACCAAAAATGACAGTGCCACTGTGACTATTTTGTAGAGCTTCAGTAAAATTGACATGGCCCTCTTCAACTGCCCATTCAAGGAGACAAAAAATAAAAATTGACTGAGGTCAAGTGGCGTGTTTACTGACAGCTAAAACTCTCAAAGTAATTGCATACAGCTCTACTGAAAAAAGAAACCTTATTGTAGATCAGTCATTTTTCCTTTACAAGGATTTTAATAAAAGGGTAGCCCTCTATTAGACTCATATTATTCAATCAATCAGTCAACAAGCATTCATTCAGCACTTCTTGTGTTCCAGGAATTGCATCAGTTGCTGGAGATACAAAGAAAAAGCAAAAAAAAAAACAATACGTACTTTCAAGGAGCTTACATCCTAATTGGGGATGCAACATACAAAAACCAGGGCATATAAGACAGATACAAAATAAATGGAAGGTGACCTTAGAGGGGATGGTTCTAGAAACTAGAGGGACCAAGAAAAGCTTCCTGGAGCACATGACTCAAGCTGAGATTTGAAAAGAAACCAGGGAATCTAAAAGTTGAAGGTTGGGAGGGAGAGCATTCCAAGATAGAGAATAGTGGAAAGGCATGGAGACTGGTGACAAATTATCTTGTGTGAGGAGAGGCACAAAACTAAGCCAGTATGCCTAGCCTTAAAGTGTGTGGAAGAAAGCAGAACTCAGTTCAATGAAAAAAAAATTTATCAAGTGCCTACTATGTGCCAGGATCTATGCTAAGTGCTAGGGATAAAAAAAAAAAAAGGCAAAAAATAGTCCCTGCCCTCAGGGAGCATACAATCTAGTGGGGAAGACAACATTTTAAAAAAATATGCAAAGCAAGCTATATACAGTTTAATATATAGGAAATAATTAGGAGAGGGAGAGCACTGAAATGAAAAGGTATTAGGGAAGACTTCCTGTAAAAGGCGGTATTTTAGTAAGGACTTAAAGGAAGCCACAGGGGTTAGTAGATGGAATGGAGGAGGAAGAGCATTCCAGGCATGTGTGACAGAGAATATGCCTGAAGCTTCAAGATAGAGTATCTTGTTCATGGAACAACCAAGAGGCCAGCGCTCCTGAATCGAAGAGTACATGTTAGGGAGTAAGGTGCAAAAAGACTGGAAAGTTATGAGAGGGTAAGGTTATGTCAAACAGAGCAGTTTGTGTTTGCTCCTAGAAATAATAAGAAGCCACTGGAATTTATGAGTAGGGCAATGACATGACTGGACTTTTGTTTTAGAAAAATCACTTTAATAGGCTGAATAGAGGATGGATTGAACTAGGGAGAGATGAGGCAGGCAGATTCACCAGCAGGTTATTGCAATAATCAAAGTGTGAGGTGATGAGGGCCTCATTAGAGTGGTGGCAGTGTCACAGGAGAGAAAGAGGAGTACTTGTGAGATACTGCATAGGTGAAATTGGGAGGCCTTGGCCACAGCTTGGATATGGAAGGTGAGAGATAGCGAGGAATCTAAGATGACTCCTTTGTAAGCCTGAGCGGCTGGCAGATTGGTATTGCGCTCTTGAGAAATACAGAAAGTAGGAGGGGAGAGGATATAAAGGGAAAGACAATGAGTTCTGTTTTAGAAATATTGCAATTAGGAAGTTTACTGGACATCCAGTTCAAATGTTTAAAAGGCAGTTAGAGATGCAAGATTGGGAGTCAGGAGATAGTTGGGGCAGGAAAGGCAGATTTAAGAATCATCAGCAGAGATAGTAATTATCTATAGGAGCTGATGAGATCAACAAGTGAAATGGTAGATAGGGAGAAGAGAAGAGAACACAGGAGAGATCTCTGAGGCACACCTATGGTTAGAGGCTTTAATCTGGAGGGAGATCTAGCAAAGGAAACAGAGAAGGGGTGTTCAGATAGTTAGGAGGAGAATCAGAAGAGAGTGGTATCCCAAAAACCTAGAGAGAAGAGAGTATCAAGGAAGAAAGTGTAATCAACAGTGTCAAAGGTTGCCCAGAGGTCAATGAGAATGAGGGCTAAGAAAATGCCGTTGGATTTGACAACTAAGAGATCATTAGTAACTTTGAAAAGAGTGGAACGTTAAGATCAAAAGTCAGATTGTAAGGGGTCAAGGAAAGAGTGAGGAGAGAGAAAGTAGAGGTACCTATTGTAGACAGTTTTTTTGGCTTTAGCTACAAAGGACAGAAAAGAAAATAGAATGATGGTTATCAGGGATGGAAGGATCAAGTGAGGGTTTTTTTCAGGATAAGGGAGACATAGGCATATTTTTAGGCAATGGGGAGGATGCAATAGAGAAGAATGATGGGAAGCATGAAGGCAAAGAGAGAGTTGTTCCTTTTTGCCCTGGAGGTTCTCCACATCCCATTTGTGAACCTGGGCTGGCAGCAGGAGATAGAAGATGCCTTATGCTGAAGCGGTTGCTCTTGGGCAGAGGAAAGATGCACAGTCTAACCCCTACCAGCCTTTCCTAAGGGAACACACTGTGCCCAACAAGAGATGGAAGGCTCAGAATATTAGAAAATTGCAAAAATGGGAAGGGCTAGATTGTGAAGAGCTTTAAATGCCAAAGGACTTTATGTTTGAGCCCAGAGGTAATAGGGAGCCACTGGGATTTATTGAGAATAGTCAGATCTATACTTTTAAAAAATCACATTGGCATTTGAATGGCAAAGAGATCTGAATCAAACAGAGCAATTAGAAAGCTATTGCAATTGTTCAGGCGAAAGGTGATGAGAACTTGTACTAGGTTGGCAGCTACTAGGGTGGAAAAAACTGGATAGATGCAACAAATGCTGTAGAGAAAGAAAATGCAAGATTTGGGAATGGATTAGAAATGTGAGCTTAATGGGAGAGGAGTCAAGGATAACACCAAGATTTCAAACCTAGATGACTAGGAGAATGCTGGTGTCCTCAACAGTAAAAGAGTTCAGAAGAAGGGTGAATTTGGGTAGAAAGATGAGTTGTGTTTTAGACATGTCAAATATAAAATGTAGATGTGTCAAGCAGTTCGAAATGTCCAACAGACTTCAGGATAAATAAACAGATCTGGGAACCATGTGCACAGAGATGATAATTGAACCTATGGGAGTTGATGAGTTTACCAACCACAACAATATAGTGTGAGAGAAAAGAGAACCCAGGACAGAGCTTTGGGAGTCTTATGTAGATTAAGATCCAACAAAAGAGACTGAAGAGGAGTCAAATAAGTGGGAGAAGCAAGAGAGAACTGAATCACAAAAACCCAGAGAGGAAGAAAGCATTCAGAAGGAAAAGATGATTAGCAATGCCAAATGCTGCAAAGAGATGGAGAAGTGAAGAGGATCCAGAAAACGTCATTAGATTTGGCACCTAGATCATCAGTAACTTTGGAAAGAGCAGCTTCATTTGAATGATGAGGTCAGAAGCCAGATTACAGACACTTTAGAAGAGAGTGAGTGAGAAAAGAATTGGCCATATCTGTAGGCCACAGGATCCAACAGACAGGGAGAGATTGAAGACTTCAGAGAGTAAGGATGATGGTGAGGACAGTCTCCTAGAGAAGATGGGGGGATGGGATCTAAAGAATGGGTTGCTCTTGATAAGAAGGACCACTTCATCAACAAAGACTGGAAGGAACAAGTACATGGTAGAAGATGGTATCAGAGGGATGGGAGATGAGGAGAGAAAAGGGAACTTTTAGAGAATGGACTTAATATTCTCCATGAAGTATGAGATAAGATTCTCAATCAAAGTGGGTTGCAGGTGGGTCCTGGAGTAGAAGTCTTGAGAAGGAAATAAAAAAGTTTGAAAGAGCTGATGTGGTGAGTGTGATATTAGGTAGGAGTAAGAGTAGTAGTCTTTTTATAGTGAGAAACCAGTTAAGACTAGTTAGAATGAATTTGTAGTAGACTCAGTTGGCTCACTTTCATGAATTCCTCCGTTCTGTTTAATGGTATGCCAAGGACGTGGACAAGAGGATTATTCCAGGGTTAACAGATTAATATTAATGGCATTGTCCTTTAGTAGTACAGACATTCTGTGAAGGTAATCTGGATTAGATACATTATTAAGCACATGATAACTCTCTCTTATTGGATCATATTCTCCTGATTATATGACAGAGGTTGATCCAGAGCTGTCATTTCATGGGTATAGGAACCTCTCAGTAAGGAAATTTTTTTTTCTACCAGTACACATCAGCAAATATTCAGAACCTCATAGGCTTAGAGAGTTGCCTGGGGTCACTGAAAGGTTAAAGAGACTTAACCAGGGTCACACAGCTTATGTGTTAGAGGCAGTACTTGAACCTAGGTCTTCCTGACTTGGAGGTTTTCTCCCTATCCACTATACCACTTTGCCTTCTGAAGCAGCCCTTCAAATAATGAAGTTCATATGCTGATCCTTAGGAAAAGACCTATTTATGAAAAATTCTCATTTTTCTCTCTATCCATCTATCTCTTTCTTTCTCTCATTCTCTCTCTCATTCTTTCTTTACTCTGTTTCTTATTTCACCCGCAACAATACCCTGTCAATAAAACTCAATCTCTAATAACAAACACACAATTTTGTCTCCTAAAATAACATGCCCTTCTGTGTTTATTGTGGGAAGAAACCTCGGAGACCATCTAGTCTTGCCTCTCTCTATTACAGATAAGGAAACTGAGGCCAGAGAGTTTCAGTGATTGCCCCAGATCATAAGAGCTCCAATATGGAAAGGCTCTGTTCTGTCTTTCCTCCTACTCTTTCTTGTCTCTCTCTTCATCCTTTCTTTTAGTGACCTCACTAGCATCCATGGGATCAATCATAATTCTTCAGGGATGATTCCTAAATGTAAATATTCATCTCTCCTCACTATCCTGAGCTACATTTCCAAGTACTTGCTGGACAAACTCAATATGATATGCCAAAAGTGAATGTCATTATCTTCTTCCCCAAATCTACCCCTCCTCCATAATTTCTATTGAGTACACCACCATCCTTTTAATTTCTCAGGTTTGCAATGTCGGAATAATCCTTGACTCTTGTCTTTCCTTCATCTTCCTCCTATAGTCACTCAATGGCCAACTTTAGTTGCTTCTACCTCCAAAACATCTCTAACATCCATCCCTTTCTCTCTCCTCACATGGCCAAAACCATAGTTCAGGTCCCCATCACTCTTCACCTACACAATTTCAGTAGCCTACTAATTGATCTCCCTGTTTTCAGTCTCTTCCCTCTGCAATCCATCCTTCACATAGTTGCCAAAGTAATATTTCTAAAGTCTTACCATGTCACTCCCCAAGAAGTGCTAGGTGGTCCAATAGATAGAGTGCTGGGCTTGGAGTCAGGAGGACTTAAGTTCAAATCTTACTGGCTTACACACTTACTGGCTGTATGACACTAGTCAAGTCACTTAATCTCTGTTTGACTCAGTTTCCTTAACTGTGAAATGGGGATAATAATAACACCCACATCCCAGGGGTGTTGTGAGGATCAAAAGAAGTAAGATCCGTAAAATGCTTAGCACAGAACAGTCTGGCACACAGTAGGTACTGAATAAATGTTTGTTTCCTTCCCTTGTTCTAAAATCTTCAAATATTCTGTGTTACTTCAATGATAAAATACAGTTTCCTCAGCTTGGCACTTAAAGCCCTTCACAAATTTCATCCAACCTCCTGTTTCCCAGTTTGTTTGTTTGTTGGTTTGTTTTTCACATTACTCCCTGTCACACATTCTGCATTCCAACCTAACTCACCTTCTCTTCCATCCCTCTACCTTTGCATTGACTAGACTCTGAGCCTTGAATTCACTCCCTCCTCATTTCTTCCTTTTCCTTCAGTGCTCAGTTTGGGTGCCATCTCCTATGAAAAAATCTTTCCTAATTCTCCTAGCTATTAGTGCCCCCTCCCCATTTATCTTGTATTTTCTTATCTGTTCACATCTTGGATCCACAGTAGAATATAAGCTCCTTAAAGGCTATTTTTAAAAATCCGCATCCTTAGCACCTAATGCATAGTAGGTACTTAGTAATGCTTATGAAATTAAATATAATCCCTCACACAGTAGGTAGTAGATTCAGGATATGAATATCTAGTAGTCTTTCCATTACACTACAAAGTTACTATGCCCACAACATTAGCATACCTGTTGGCACAATCAATCATGGCACAGCAGTACTGCATATCCCCCAGTTACATATTCTGTGACCCTACTATTGTTGGCATCGATCATTAAACAACTCTTGCTTGCAGCGGTTTCCAGTAACAATTACCCTATCTTGATACAGCACAACAAAACCTTACAGTCTTGCAAAACAACCTGCCTCCATTTAGCCATAAATCAAACAATTTCCTCTAATTTTGGCTAAGCTGCTGCAAATAGTTAGCATACAGCTCCTTGATTTACATAACGAAAGCATCTGTTAGAATCATTTGTAGATCTGCTGGATTATAGTCACTATTCATTAATTTAGGTAGCATAAGAATTGATAAGCTTTAACAACCAATTTGGGTGAATTAAATTTGAACTTACTACCCAAAGAATACTTTGCTGGCAACTTGAGTGCACCACATTTTTTGGTGGTTGAATTAGTGTTATTAACAGTATTGCAATTGTTGTTCATTTTAATAATACAAGGAATAAAAATATTCAGAATTAATTAGATTTTAGTGTTATGCATTGATCTTAGCTGTTAGAAACATTTCAGCACCTGCTCTGTAATTCTAGGGCAAGGCTTTCTCCAGCTTTTCTTCTCCCTGTCTCTCAGTCTACTATTTATTGGGTCCACTTCCCCAAGGCACTGCTGTCTCTAAATTTTCTTTCTTGTTCACATTCCAGTCAATTACAGCTACCACTATGGACTCTAGCAGTCTCCCCACCTCAGCCTGTGGCAGTCTCTAACCCTGAAGGCATACTCAACTCCAGTGTGTGAAAGAGCTATGATTTTTTACTTTCCCTTCCCTCAGTACAGAAGGGCTAATTTGCCAGTCAGAGTGAGGGCTAATTTCCTGAGGTTGAGAAGTTGAAATGAGGAGGTTTCCATGCTGGCCAAGAATCCGTATCTCCTTGGCAACCTCAATGGGGCACTACCTGGTATTAGTGACTAGTCACTAACAAGTGACTTTCTCAGAATTAAATAGCTAATACGTGCCAGAGGAAGGAGTAGAGCCCAGGTGTTCATGGCCCCCAGGGTAGCCCTCTGTCCAGTTAGGCCATACTGCTTTTCTAGTTTAGAAAGACAGTAAAAACCAAGAGAGAAAAATGATGGTGATGAAGATGATGGTGGTGGTGGTGAAATAAGCAATAATAGGGAAAGGGAGAAGCAGAGAGATATTTTTATGACTATAGTTTTCAAACCCCACTTAAATAGCCAAGAAAAGACATGGAAGCAGCTTGGTTCAGTGGAAATAGCTCTGTACTAGGAATCAGAAAACCTGAGTTTTAGGCCTGGCTCTACAACTTAATAGTTATGTAAATTGGATAAGCCATCAGAAACCTCTGGGCCTCAGTTCCCTTATCTATAAAATGAGCAGGTTGGCAGCTGTCTTCTGAGTACCTTCGGACTCTGTTACTCTATAATAAGTTTTTTTCAGAGGCAGCTGAAGCAACAAAGTAGATAGCTTAGCCTGAAGAACTGAGTTCAAATCCAGCCTCAAACACTTTATTAACTCTGTGACCTCAAGCAGTGATAATGAATAACAGCTAATATTTATATAGTGCTTACTATGTACCAGACATTTTGCTAAGTGCTTTAAAATTATCTCATTTGATCCTTGTAACAACCCTGGATATGAGGAAACTAATGCAAACAAGGTTAAGTGACTTGTCTAGGAAGTGTCTGAGGTCAGATTTATACTA